>NW_012026888.1:674254-696776 GCF_000956235.1 Wasmannia auropunctata
GGGGGGGAGGGGAATGTTTTTCCGCGTGACGTAAACTGGAAAAAGTTAGCGCGAATTTTCGGCAGCGTGAATTAGTTTATTCACGAGCGGTAATAAATTGTTGGGCTCGGGAAATAAAATCGAAACACAGCGCGTCGCGAGCGCGCTATAGCTTGGTGGAGTTACTCGCAAGAGTCGTGCGTCGCCGCGCCGGTGTTTTCGCGCGTAATCGAATCACTATACGGTACTATAATCCGCGGCGCGATCGATCGGCGCGTTGTATCTGGAAGTAAAATTCCAGGTTCTTTAAATCAGTGAATTTTATTGCGCCGCTGCTGCCGGCGCTCTTTATCGAACTTCGACGCTCGTAGGCCCGTGAAACGTCCGCATTGCGGTTACGTGGGCTTTTCCAGCGCTTTTTCACCGTCCGGCACCCACTAAAGTCGCGCGGCGCAAAAAGTGAGCCCTCTAAATCTCAATGCTTTATACGTCGATCTGAATGGTGTGCGTCTCGTAGAGTTTCCAAGCTTTTAGTTTGATTGAAAATGACCGGGGTATCCATGGCGCAAAAATGTGATCGCGCAAAAATAATTTGCACGAAGAAAACTGTTGGCAAACTACCAATACATTAAAATAATCAACGTTGCGTTGTCAGTTTTATATGAAAACGCTTTCAAAAAGAAATGAAAAATTCGTACGCTCCTTTGGGACTTCAAGTTTCATTTTATTTTTAGTGAAGTGTATATAAAACGAAAGAGAAACTTCCGTCGCGCAAGAGCAATGTGTGACGCAGCTGCTTTTACAAGAGCACGATCACCACGCTCGTGACATATTATCGGTCACGCAAATGAAGTATATAGCATTGCGGTCAGACGCGCTTTTTAATCCTCGCACGCGCTGTAATACATTGGTGTGCAGTCCGCCACATCGTAACCAGTAAACATCAAATTTGTGTGCTTATAACTACTGGCGGGTGTTGTCCTATGTACATAGTGTGACTGAGACAAAACGATAGATAGACAGACAGAGAGAGAGACGAGGGGGGGGGGGGGAGAGACGCATATAAACAGAAGCAAAGAGCGAGAGCGAAGCAAGCGCAGGTCGAGAGGAGGCAAAACACGATATTAGATTCGGATCTGGTCTATGCATGCACACACATACGTATATATATATGTATGCACGATGGAAGATCGCGGTGCTAAACGCGAGCGGAACGCTCGGTACGTCCCTGGAATTGCATCCATTTTCGGGAGACCTCAGCCTCTCCTCTGATAAGCAATATACACCGCGCCTATACGTTGCCACGAAGTTATATACGGTGTGTGCCGAGTTATCGGGATGAGTGGGCGACCGTGAAAATCAAAGCCGCAGGTCGAGACGGCTTACTGGAGCGCGAGAATTCGCGAGGATACTCCGTTCTGCGGTACGATAAATCAATAAACTCAGGGATAAGTAACTTCAACTGACGTCACCCTCTCTCTCCTTTCTCTTGACGTCCGACATTTCGCGACATTATCAGATCCCTCCGTTGCAGTATCGACAAGCTAGAATCTCGTTCCGGTAAAGTCTTGACTGATATGTGAACCGTTTATTTTGAAAGCGGAGTAAGCCCAGTTTCTCTGGAAGTATTAAATTTCGAGGAAATGTGAAATATAGACTTGATACGAAAATCGACTTAAATAGCATGCAGCTTAAACATCCCATATATAGATATAAATATTGCACTTCATCTGTCAGATAAAATAGAATGTGCCTTTATAGAGAAATATATCGAGGATGTTTGCGTATTGCATTTGAACAGCGACGTCTCGTAAAATGATTTATAATTTAATCCTCGTAAGAAATATATCTTTATAAATTAATGTCTAATTTATTATATTAGAGCACGAAACATAATCACATATAATCTCGAAATAGAATTATGTTATTCTCGTCAACGTTGCAAAATAGAAGTGATTTCGTGCTTTAAATTCTTACGCGGTTTTAACACTGCGATTTCAACCTCAACACCCACGCAACTCGTGATCCGAAAATAGATTCAGGCAAGGATGCAGTTCGTGGCCGGAAGAAATGGCGTGCATTTCTGATCGCATTACGCGGTCAAGGGCAATTAAAGATCAATTTCAAATGTGTGTATGTATAAGATATTGAAAATAACTTTATTTATAGCAACACAAACGTGCTATTATTACGGTACCTAATTGACAACTGACAATATCAATTTTTACAGATTTGTAATAAATAAATAACAGCAAGATAAAAATACGTGCCTTTAATATTCCATTATGAGCTATGCAGCTTCAGAGTTTAGATCGATTTGATTACTGAATGGCTCTGATAAAGAACGTGGCGAGCTTTTGTACATCTTTAACGATATGATTGCGCTTTCGCTACGTTCCTCTCACTCCTTTACTTTCTGATTTCTCTTCTCTTTTTTTTCCCTGCAGCCTTCTCACTCTTTGTGGTGAACAAAGTTTTTCTCCCGACGAGAAAAGTATTTTCCTTGGGAGTCGGGTAACGTCTCGCGTATTTTCACGGACGGTTCGAGGTGACCCAATGCGAGAAACTCAAATCGCTTTTTATGAACGACGCAAATGACTCCGCTCGTAAATGGCGTCGGTGCGAAAAAAAAGTTCGTCCCTGTGATAAGGTTTTTTTCCATCGTTTTTTTTTGCCGGCGGGCGCAATACATCGCTGCATTTGCGTGCTTTTTTTCAACTCTATATAGCGTGACGATAGAGACTCGCAGGGCCGTTGAACTTTGAACACTCTACAGAAGGTGTTCATAAAATGACAGATTTATACGACAGTTTTGATTCAAATATCTTTAATTGATATCTATTTGCGATGTTCATGTATGCGTATGCATATACTTTGGAAAAATATTTATAATACAAAACTGCAGTTTATAGGTTTTATAATAAAAAAACTCATTCTAAAAAAACAATATTTAAGAAAGTTTACACCGAGATGTGTTAATTATAATGCATGGTCTTCAAAAATATACACGTGAATCACGATGGATGATGTTTTCCGTTTCATCAACTTCTAATTTGCACGCTCCGTAAGTTTCCGCGGTTCTCCGATTACGATGTTAAAGATGTGACAACCGTGAGTCCTACAGCGAACAAAGTTCTACCTCCAATAGCAGAAATTTTCCAAGAGTCAGTCTAGAACGTCTCTGGCATTTCCACGGATGAATCGGACGAGCCGATGTAAGAGAGAGAGAGAGAGAGAGAGAGAGAGAGAGAGAGAGAGAGAGAAGGAAAAACGAAAGAGAGGAAGAAAAAGGGAGAAAGGGAGAATCAGTTTTTACGAACGAAGCAAATGACTGCGCTCGTAAATGGCGGCCCTGTAGAAAAAGGGTTATTTCCGCGATAAAGTTCTTTTTCCTAATTATTTTTTTTAGCGTGTTACATCGCCGGCCGTTTCCGCGCGCGACGAGCATCCATTTCTACCCTACATGGCGCCAGCTATGGCGAAAGTTTACCGTAGATACCGCAACATTTAAACCCTGTCGATAACCCGGCCCTGGTATACCAATTTCTAACTTCGCGCGTTTTCCTTAACTCCCGACGGTAGCTCAATAACAGTGTGAGAGAGAGAGAGAGAGAGAGAGAGAGAGAGAGAGAGAGAGAGAAAGAGAAAGGGGGGAGAAGGGAGCGGTCGACAACTACGAAACAAACTTACAGAGCGAGGCGCGTCCTGACGAACTTAGGATATCGCAAGATCTTAAGAATGCGGGTCTGATTACTTTCTTTCCAACTACAAATTATTTGAACTGTCTTTTCGCGCCGGTCTACGAAAACTTTGCAGAAATCTATATTTCAAACATCTAGTCTGGCCATTCAACCGTTTAAGATTGAATTATAAAGCGGCATAAATTAGGCATTTGCATGTACGAGTTAATAGACAAAAATCGATTGCGCTAATAATATTTAAAACTTTATTATCCAAGATAAAAGAAATTAGATTAAATTTCAACATTCATCCGATAATTTTTCAAGAAGAGTAAAGTGAGGTCGAGCGCAACGTATTTTCGCGAGCGAGTTCTGGACACGGATAATAATATTTCTCCGCTTGGGAGTGCGCGGAGGGTGAAAAGGGGGAGACGGACAAGCAACGATGCCGAAACTATACGGTTACAAATCCTGACAAAAACGTAGCCGGACGGGTTCAGCCACGTGTCCGGCGTCTGTGTCTGGCGCATCAAAAAACGTCGGTCCGTCGTCGGTCGTCCGCGGACGGACGGAAAGGGAGTGAGAAAACGGATGTACGGGCGAACGAACGAACGAACGAACGGACGGTTTAAAGAACGCCCACGTTCATCCTCTTTGTTCGCCCAAGATCGCGTTATCGGCCGGCAAAATATTGTTATCGCAGCGCGCGACGGTGAATCACCGATGCGAGAGCACAAAGGCCCGGCGCGGCCGCCGAGCGAAGGGAAGGGACCGATAACGATTGAGTATTGACCGACCGGCAAAACGTATCGAGACTCCGAGGCATTGACGCGGCAGGAGGATCCGAGAAAGACCCCGAGACAAAGAAAGAGGGACCGGAAAGTGCGGCGACGGATGTTGCTGCATGCGAAGGATGCATTATGGGATTACGACGTGAATGGCCGTTTCAAAGTTTGCTACGCGTAACCGAAGTTGCCCCGCGAGTATGCGGCGCGAATGGAAAAGCGACGGCTACGTCCACGGGGTGCTCGGTAAATTCGCAACGATACCTCGCGCTCGTCGTCCCGGGGAAACTTATACGACTTCGAGCCGGCTGAGCGGATGCGGATGTACTGAGGAGTGTACTTGAAAAGTTGGCGAATTTCGAGTCGATTTTTCCTCGGTGAAAGTTTGATTGGCCGCCATCTCGTTTCGCTAAACTTTTTAATTTTCAATATTACATATCTTGCAAACCAGAACTTGGATTAAAATTCTGATACAGCTTAAGTTCACGTCAAGTTAACTAAAGAATAAAGTTTCCCGCGCGCTATTTGCTCCCGCGCTAATCTGGCCGAGTGATCTAAAATGCTCGATTATTTATAAACCCGAGAAACTACAAATAGCACGAATGAAATAATTCCGTTTGCGTACTAAACTCGCTCCCCTTTGGATCTCCGTGAAATACGATCCCGAGCACGCGCTCCGACTTCTGAGACACGTTGTGTATGTACAGAGAGAGAGAGAAGGCAAAGGAATCGCACGCGGCGTTTGAGCGGGCGGAGTGTGCGGCTAGGCTATTCAGAAATCGCGAAACGGAAACGTCGAGTGCCATTCCTCGGGCCAAGGCAGGGACGATGGAAATGAAACGAACGGCGGCACAGGCAGCGGGCGATATTTTATCTGATTTTATTTATGTCGCGCGTCAGCAACGGTATCCAATTTTCCCCTGAAAAATCGGTAAAGCGCTGTTTCCGTAAGGTAGAGGGACTGATACATCATCCTCCCGATAATAAACAGCGCGATATTTCCAATTTTCGGCGTATACATACGTAAGTTCGCGCCGGCGACGTGATGCGATATTTGCGAAGCGTGCGAAATATATATATGTGGAAGGGAGCGACAGAGAGAAAGAGAGAGAAAGAAGGAGGAGAAAGGGGGAGAGGGAAGGAAGAAAAAAAAAAGAATCGCGTCGCGCCGAATCGTGCAAAAGCTACGCGTACGACGACGGCCCTTACAAATCCGACGCCGCGGCTCGTGAAACTTACATGCCGTCGTCGGCGACGAAAAATAAAAACGGCGCCTGGCTACATTTCCACCGGCGCGCTTGCATTATGTAATTTTCAGCGCGACGCGACGAACTCGCGCGGCGGACACCTTGTATGCGCTCCGCGTATACGCGCGCGCGCCGCGCGCGCAAGACGCGTTTTCATGCACGGCTCCTGAATGTCACGGCGTCGCCGAACGGCAACGGTACGGTGAATTCCGTTTCCATTATAATCCTCTAAAGCGCGCGCACGGGAGTACTGCCGACTGGTTAATATCCCGCTTCGACAATGGAACGAGAACGATCATCCACTCTTCCGTTCGACATTTCGCGAATCACGTACACAGTCTCGAGAGAAACGAAAAAAAAAAAAATGAAAGGGTGAAAAACAAGATGTGGATCCCGTTCTTCCGAGGACCACACGTATATACCCCGTTGTCGTTCCGCTTGAATTTAATTAAAGTAAACTTACTTTTTAACAAAACTGCGAACTAGAAAGAGTCAGCGGTTCAACAAGACGGATAATTAGCGTCGCGGTGTATTGTTTTATATCACATACTATGTACTCTCATCCGGTATTTCACTTTCCGCACATTGATACAAATTTCTGTACTCGGCACGCCAGCATTGCCTAGTCGAGTACCGTTCCAGACAGGACCATGTCCGAGAGTTAATATCCATTGGCACACACATACGCACATACACACATGTACATTGGCGAGTTGGAAGCTGCCTTGCGGCGCACCTTGGCCTCAAAATCAATACGGCCCTGCATCGCACGGCGCCCGTTATTAAAGACGCTCTGCGGCCTGGGACCGAGAGGGGGGAGGGGGTGTACCGGCGTGGATGGCGCGTTGATAAATATTCCGTGGATGCGCCCGGGACAATCGTGGGGTAACGGCGGAGTCGTGTCGGCGCCCCCGATGAGACGGCCGTAGACGACGCTTTTGTTCGGCCCAAGCACGTACCGTGTATTAGTGTTACACAGAAAAGAATCGCAATGACCGAGAGAAAAATCGGAAAAGCCGCGCTCGTTTCTAGGAATGCTCTTAAGCCCGTCGCGCGATCATTGCTCCTGCTCCATTTAGGGCAGAAATTCCTAACGTGATTGTGCCTACAGACGAAGTCAAAAGGCGTCAAGGGCCATTCTTTCAACAATGACACCATTCTTCCGACAATGGCGTTCAAAAAAGTCTTGATAAAAAAAAAGGCTCAGTAAGTGCCTTATAAGTATTCATATCTCAAATGTTATGCGTGCATTACGTGAAACTCAATATTGTTGTTTGGCCGTTTCGCGTCTGCTAAAGAAAATTAATTTTCAGTATTCTGCAAAATTGTCAAATGCTTAATGCAGGCAATATGAAAACTAGATTAAGCGGCAATAGTAGTGGTAGTTACGTAGACGACAATTAATGAACTAAATAGAATAGCAACTAATTTAGTTACGTGGTTTCATTTGTCGTCGATTGCGGTAAAGTCGACCTCGCGCGCTACCTGTGTCGAATTTCGCTTGCAACAAACATTTTAACATATTCCGCCTGTTTACTTTATTGATTGCAAATCATAACTCCGTTATATAATGCAAATTACGTAAACGAAATTTTTTAAACATTATTGACCTGAAGGCATGTCGCGATTTTTTTTTTTAGTAAATTGATAAAAATGCAAATTCTACGGGAGCACACGGCGCTTCTTTTTTTTACATCTTTTCCCTTATCGATTTTTACTTCGCTATCTTCTGCAACCGTTCGCAACATCTGCGACGTCGTTTAATAATTTCACGCGTCATTCTATCCCCGAGATCAACGAAAACAAAGCGAAAGAACTTTTCGATAAGTAATGGACTTTAGAGTTCGAATCTCGATTATAAGGTGGCGAACTAATTTTCCGATAAAAGCAAAGCGAAGGGACTTCTTCGGCGACCTTATTACGCAAACAACGAGGCACAATGGGAATTGTCAAAAGCGGCGCAGGTACGTCCACCCGTCATCGCGAGTGATGATCGTCGCACGTCGCCGCATAATAACTCATTTGATCAGAGATGTCAGCGCTTTGTGTACCCAAATTGTAATCTAGGATAACTTTCGGCTCTCTGTCGGGACGGGCGGCGCGGCGGCGCGCGTCCTCTGTCTATCGGTTTTCCCAGTTTCCGCGGTTTCCGGTACGACCGGAGCGAGCCGCGCTCGCGCGCGCGCGCGCACACACGAGAGTCGACGATATTAACGCGTTTATCGTGCCATTTCATTGCAGTTACGTTCTCCAGCTGCCTGTTAATTCGTCCCTTTTCAACCGTGTCCTCTCAGGCATTCGGTCGCATTCTTAATGCTCATTCATTGTGGTATCGCGATATGAAATGGAGACACTTACTCGCGTTAATAGTATCGCATTATATCAAGACCAGTGAATATACGGCATTGCCACGGGTGGCAAAACGGATCAGAGTTGAGTTTAGCCAGTTTAGCGAAACTAATCATAGCATCGGAATCAAGTCCCCTATATATACGTATGTCTATTTGCGATATCCATATAATATTTAGCAATATTTAGTTTTCAATATTAAAAAAAAAAAATATCATCAGCAACGTTGAAATAAATATGCGCATACGTGAAAAAGAATCGAAACTTGAAATTGCGAGTTGTTAAGTTGGCAGGGTGACGGCATGCCGCAGAAGTCAAACCACGTCGTTTCACAGCGGTACACGTCGTATATATTCGGCGTCAAATAATTTTTTTTTCTAAAATTTTTTTCTCTATTTCTCTGCGGTTAGGACACCTTTCAAAACGTTAAAAGCATTTTACGAGAGGAAAAAAAAGCCAAATTTTTACCTGTCAGATTGCACTATGCGCAGGCGTTGCCTAGCGCTGACTTCTGCATACAAAATAAATTGCTCGAGGTTTTGATTGAAAACACAACGATGCGCCCGCGTCTCGTCTCGGTTTCCCGAGAATTCCCGTAATTATAACACGTGTCGACTCGCGAAACTTAAATGCTCGATGGGCAACCGCGGGAGGAAACGGCAGAGAGAACGAGCAATTCCCTGACGAGGGAGGAAGGTCGACGTCGCGCCGTGGGAATGGAAAGAGAAAGGAGAGAGAGAGAGAGAGAGAGAGAGAGAAAAAAAAAGATAGCTGAACGCCGAACTAAACAAGAATTTAGATTAAAATTCAGAAACGTGCATCCGAGGATGCGAACACGGGGGAATGAATGGATGGCTTCAAGTGTATTGTACCGTCATACCGTATCTACACACAACGACGCCATCGGCATCCGCAGCTGCGGAACGTGATTCGCCCGACGACATAATTTTGCGATGTGCACCGCCGGATATTTACGAGCGACGCGTTCTCCTCGTTTTATCGCGATCAAAGGATCGTCTTCTTGCACGGACACGCGCGTGCGTCTGGGAACGGCACGTTGTGATTGTCACGTTTTACCCATTAAGGATTACCTGCGACTAAACTCGGAATTGTGACGAGATAGTCCCTTCCGCGAAGATGTTTCAGGTAGATAAGTTTGCAAACCCGCGAGAACGCCGGAGAGATGCGAGAGTCTCCAAAACAAGTTTCCAAAACAGAATAATCCTTGTATCATAACACCGTGATATTTATACGCGTAATTTATTGCACCTTGATATTGTGTACGTATACGTTTCACAAGAACATTTAAACAATATAGTTTACCGTTGATTAATGTATAGGTATCGAGGATACGTATACAAAACGCGAGACATGTATAAAACACGAGGATATCGTGAGCAAAATAAATGAATAATTAGCCCGAATACGCGAATGTAAGAACGGAAAATTTACTCACCAGCCGATTCATCGACGCCATCTTCCCGTTGGATGCTGCATCGCTCTGGACATTCACTCGAGCGGATACGAATCGATTGAAAAAACACGGCTAATTACGATCGCGCGCGGTCGTAATTAACGCAATAAGCCAGTTGTCTACCCTCATGTACCAGCAATCCCGATTCACGCTCATTATATGCAATTTGGCAGATAAATAACGCGAAACTTGGCCATCGTTTTTTTTTTGCCATTCCTGCAGTGAATTAAATCTTGACGAATTTTCGTGCGCGTTAGAAAAAAATGAGCAATTGCGAAAAGTTAAAAAAATAAGATTACGATTCCTTATTTTCGAGATTGACAACAATGAGAATGACTATTGACGAGAAATCTTTCACAAGTGTGCGGAATAAGCTATAAAATAAAAATAGTCTTTTTAATTTAATATCGAACAAAATTGGAATGTATTGATGCCGTTGGATACATATTCATCGAGATATTCATGGCTGTTGGACTCAGTTTTCGGCTAACTATGGCAATATTCTCCTTTGCATGGAGCAAATCGTGTCTATCGCGAACTCGAGTGCTCCAACAGCCGAGGAACGGTTGATTACTATTAGATATCTTAATTAATGTGAAAAGCCCACTTGACACTCCTAAGCTACGCTACGGAGATGCAGCAAGACAATGCAAACTGACGCGCTTTAATAACAAAGCGACACACACGCCGCTCGCGAACGTAAAAGGACGCTATTAATCGAGCGTTAATTAATTAGCGATTGCTAGCTTTCTATATACGTCACTCCTACGCTCGTCTTGATATTTGCTCGCGCAGACGGGGTTTTGCTCTCGCGCGCGCGACAAAAGAAAAGAAAAAAAAAGACACGGGAAAAATACAGACGGATATCGGACGCGTTGCAGGCCAGATACCGCAAGGTGGCTACGTGAGTTAAACAAAAACGGATACACGCCGGGGCCGGCGACGAGTCGATATCAAATAAAACCGCTACTACTGACGGCGTAATGCTCGACCCAATGCTAGGGTCTAACGTCCCTCTCTTGTTTTAGAGATTATTGCTTCGCGAGAGAGAAAGAGAGAGAGAAGAGAGTGCGAAACATGGATTGATTCAATGACTCCACATAACTTACATATAATGTACGTTACATCAATACTGCAATAAAGAGAGTTTTTATCTGGCGTTCATTGCTAAACGATACTGTTGTGTCACACAGGCAGTAGTACTACCGACGCAATATAAATACGCCAACGCGCGACGCGTGATACAACGGCGACTGTTAAAAAATTTCTCTCGGATATTATATTGCTGTGACGAAGCGCTGACAAGAGAGGCGTCAAATGAGGAAACGCCATACGATAAATGTATAGATACGTAACATAACGTGGAAACGGCTAATTGTTAATTATTAATCTATTGAACCTTAAAATTACTCTTGCGCGAAATTCTCGGTGGCGTATTTTCATATTCAGATTTATTAAGTAAATGATAATAATGATCGTGCGTCGTGAATGGACGAAGATAATAAATATTTCAAGAGTAACAATGATACATTAATAGCTTGACACGATTATAGTTTTAGATACATTGTATAAAATGATTTTAATCACTTTTAATGCAGAATGTCATTTGACAACCTAAATCCTAAATGATTATAATATCACTCGCGAATGGCGCAAAAGATATTAATTGCTGTTAATAGAATAAAACACTCGACATATTATATATTTCCATTTTAACAGCAATGTTTTAATTTGCATGAAAAATATTCGTAGATAATTAAATTATACGCGATGGAGCATTTTGCATTGGGAGAGTTTATATGGGGATAATATTTTTGAGTAAATTTTAATGCGGGTTATTAACGAAATACGAGAACCACTTTAATGCGCCAAGCAAACATAGGTAAATTTTTATAAATAACTAGTTATTCAAATAAATAATATATGTATATAAATATTATAAATATGTAAATGTGTGTGTGTGTGTGTGTGTGTGTGTGTGTGTGTGTGTGTGTATTATAAATCAAGATATATTTACTTGAATTATTTAATTAATTTTTTTAATTTACTTTATACATATTTTTTAAATATATATAATACATATATATTATATTACTATTTAAGTGCAGTTTAAAACAGTGTTTACAAAGAGCTAAATTCTTCGTCTTTTACCTTCCTAAAATATTCTACTTGGCTTCTGCTGCATACAGCTTCGCTGTAATATCGTAAATGTATAAACATCATGGCTGCAACACAAGGATTATTTATGTTGCTCCGGGGTAATACGTGCGTCTGCAGCATTTGCCGTAATAAAGAGACAGCGAGAAGATCCTTTTAACGTGCCTCTGTCATTGCCCTAACGAAGCTCCAAAACTCAAAACGTCAATCGATCGCGTGAGATTGCGGCGAATGTCAGAAGCACCCCGATGACCGGTGTGTGCAGCATTTCACTCACGCTCGCGAACGTCGCTTTAAACGACGGCGATCGACTACTCCCCGGCTAAATTTCTCGTCGCTGGGGGAGAGAGGGGAGCATTCGAAAATTTCGCTTAGGTCCCCTATTCTGCGCGGAATCGCCGCGGAATGGACACACAGCGGCGGCGGCGGGGCGGAAAGCTCGCCGCGGCTCGACCGAGCGATGCCGCGTATGTATGTACTCCGTTTGCCGAGGGGGTAATGAACCCCTGACGGCCGGTCGACGGGGACGGGGACGGTTCGCTCGTGCGGTGCGAGGGTGGCGGAAAAGGCACCGCGGCGAGGAGATTCCGCCTGCCGACGAGGCGTGCCGTGCCGCTGCCGCGCCGTATATACGAAAGCGTCGTCGCCGAGAAAGCCGAAGTGTATACAGGGTTCGACGTACTCACCGCAATGCAGTGACCTCCACCGCGGTCGTTATCGGCACGCCGAGTTTCCCTCCCTCGGCGTCGGCGACGTGGCCCACGGGTGACGACGAGGGGTTGAACGAGAGGGCTGCTACCGCTGCCGCTGTCGCTGCCTGTGACAGGAACCACCGCATACAACCGTGGGGGGACAGTCACGTTTCCATCGGCGTATACGCGTTTATAACGCTCGTCGTCCGGAGTCACTTGTATTCCACCGCACCACACGCGTACGCGCGCGTCAACGTTAGACGCCGGGCTGCGCGGCTACGTCGCGACCGCACACGGCCAGGGCTCAAGGAACGCGGAAGAGAAAAGTTTTTTTTTCGGGCTCGACGCGGGCCGCCGAATCGATGTGTGATGTTACACTTCCCAACTGTCTTTTTTGATTCTGCGGATGTGCCCGCGACTAGGGCCATCCCGCGGCGCGTGGGCGTACTCGATGGCGCGGCGTCGCGCGGGTAATTCAAACGCTGATCGTGAATGAAGGCGAAATCATCGAAAATTAGATATCTTATTTTAAATTTGCACTAATTAATTAATTATTTAACGATTCACTATTCTGAGATATTTAAGACGATTTATAAATTTCTTCTGCATAATGCAAGAAACATGAAACAATTATAAAAGTATATATAATAAGGACCGATGAAATATTTCATAAATCCATCCATGATTTATTTCAAAAAAATCTCCGCAAATTAATTAATTTTATTAATTATTTTTAAACTTTGTAAAAAGCTTGCCGACCTCGTTAGATTTAATGGTAATTAAACAATTCATAAGCTAAAAATATTACTTTGACTTTCAGTCAGCTTATTTTTTTTTTTTTGGTGCTTCGAAACACATTCAATAACGTAGAAATAAACGACAAAAAACTCTAAAAGCCTCGCTATCAAATTGTCCATGGTGAATATTGAGGATTACGTAATGTGCAACTTTTTAATATAATTTATTTGCATATATAGTATGGTTTTTCACAATATATATTATATAAGAACATAATTCGCCTTGTAATATTAATTTCATTAAATATAATATTAATACTTAAAATTTCTTCCATGATTGAAAACTCCACCGTATTTCGTTAGTAATTAATGATCGTAACGCAAGGGCGTAGCGCGGTAAGCATATCTTTTTATGTACTCCTTGTTGCAACTGCGATATAGAAGCGCTCATTTTTTTATATAATATATTACAACGTATTTTTTTTTTCTTTTAATATTTACACGAATATAACGTAATTAAGTCACGCATTTCTTTCAGTTCGTGCACATAAGTATATATATATGTAAATAAAACGTGTTGTGTACCACATTGAGCTAGCTTAAAACAATTAAGTCTCCTTCCGTCCTAAATTAAATAAGGCATTGGTAGTGAAAATATAGACATATAGAGTAAAGACACGTAAAGTGTATACTGTTAAACAATAGCTACCTGACGCAATAATAAAAGTCAACGTATCGTTACATTGGTAAACAATAATGCAAACGTTAAGTAGATATATTCTAATGCGTGATATAATTATCGTAAGGCATTAAGTTTTACGAGCTATTTATATAGATCAAGCATAAATGCGATCATTTTCAAATAGAATATCTATCTGACAGTACCTACATTTGAATCCTCTTTTTTTGATATCGTCGATTTACAAGTAAATACAATTTTAACACGCTGTCTGTAAAAATGTTTATGCGATACATAGGATACCAAACGCGATTATTAAATTCATTAGATTTCTTATACTCGTACACTGCATTTTCATATTTGTGATCTTTTTTTCGTATAGGAATATAATACAAGAAGCTACAATAGAACATACTCAAATTACAAAAATTTACGTGTCTCTCGCATCGTCCGCATTACATTATGACAATATTCTACAAGTCCATCTAACATTTTTTTAATTACATGTAGTACTTTTTATTTCACCATACCATTTGCAAATCATGAAAAAATTTATATGATATGTATTAAACGATGTGTGCACGCACACGAGCGTGTCTTGTCAATTTGAAATAAACTAAGTAAACTAATCTTGTTATATTAATTCTTAAAGGTGCAAGACAATCGTGTTATAAAGAATAAATTCTAAGTATCAATATAAAGACGCCAGTTTCGAAAGACAGACTCAGAGAACACTGCACAATGATACATGCATAATGACAATCTACCTCCTTATCCAATCTCAACTTTAATTTATGAAGATTGGATTGCGCGCTTGGTTGTTCACTGTTCCATTAACGAGCTTAGGGTCTTACACGCACTTCATAACATATTAGATTACACTGGATACAGCTTGTCATTTCCACACGCTAGGAAATACTAACATATTAAATGTAAGCTTATATATATCTCTGCAAATCTAATATGAAAATGAAGAAATACCAAAGGATTATTAATTTATCAGCGAATAATTAGCGCACTTTGCTATCATACAAATCTATAGATTTTTTTTTACGAACGAGAGACTTATTAAAATAAGAAATTTCATAACCAGAATTTAAGGCCACAAAATTTCTGTCATGACAATATTACTTTTTTATTATCTAACGGGACGTACCTGTTTACAATAAAATAAGCTGTACAAACAGGATGGAATGTTATATTAACTTCGTATCCTTCAGAGAATGTATGTTAATTCTGTGAATAAATGTTATAATACAAGATAGGCATTCGTATCTGACAGTGATTTCGTCATCGATTATTAACAAGGAGCGATACTTAAATTATTTTCGAGACTATTGAGTCCTGGTGCACCAGGATATTGACAAGATATACAACAACGATTTAGATTTCTGGAAAACAATGTTGCAATCAATTTGTTTCTTCACTTAATATATACTGTATATAGTTATTCTTTCTGAATACAACATATATTTTTAAGTCATTATTAACTCAGAAGAACAAGCAAGGTAACATTAATGATATACTGCAACATTATCATTGTTTCAATATATCTTTTTATAAATAAGTTTATTAGTCTGCTTAAAATTCTGTGTATCTTATTTTATATGTTAATATGATAAAATATGAATTTTTTCCCAATAACTTATTCTAAACTATATAATTTCATTTTGTACTATTTAGCACAAAGCAAAATAAAAATTTTGAAATAAAATTGTTATTTTATTAGCTTTGGTTTCTATCGTTTCTTGCCTTTTCTTCTAATAACATAATAATTGTTTATAAAACTGTTTATATTCTTCTGTACACTATAGAAGTATACGTTTCTTAAACAATATAATTTCTATAATATCTTTTATCATTTGATAACCATAAAAAGATTGTAAAAGGAACAATATATATATAAGGGAAAAGAATACGTTAGTTTATACATATATATGATAAGCGTTTCATCTTTGCTCTTCAACAAAAGATATAAACAGTTTTAAACAGTGGGAATTTGCATGCTGTTAAAGTTGAAAAAGAGAAGCATAGTTTGGTGTGCCATAAAAATATAATTAAAATTATGACGTATATAATTCATATTTACAATATATTAGAAGATTTGATTTATTAGAAAAAGCAATGTACACTTTTTCATAAAACAGTGACAGTCTTAACTATTTCTAATATGCATTATAAAATTGTAAAGTAAATCTTTTAATTAAAGAGAAAGTTAAACAATTTTTTTCTGTCAAAATTTAGTTTTATATAAGTGCAAATTTGAGGAATTAAATTTATTGACAACGAAATAGCATTATATATTAATATGTGATTTGAAAATAGAAAAAAGAAAGAATATCTATGTGCAGAGAATTTTGAAGTCACAGAATGACATAATTATAATGTCATTTTGAAACAATTTGTCATAATTTTATCATATACAGCCATTTGCACAAATTACATTTCATAACAACATTCTAGTATTATTAACAAAGAAAAAAGAATCAATTAATAAATCAATATCATAATATCACATTGTTATAGCAGCCAAATCACTTCTCCCGGGAAAGCCCATAATTGCAATAGTAAAAATATGGCATGTCTTTAAAAGTGGATTAATTAATATCTGACTGCAAGTTTTGACAGTCTATTTTAGATTACGTAAATATTTTTCATTATAAGTATTTTCGAAAACGTAGCATATGCTGAAAGACTTGTCGAAAGTTATTTAGAAAAACTAAGCGATTTAACTTTTTGAACGTATTATTTTCAATATATTTTAATGTTGTCATTCATAATTTAAGAGACAACAAAATCATTAAAGTGCAGAAAAATTTTAAATAGATAATCATGTTAAGGTAATATATTTTTTCTGTGTACCTCTATATAAGTATATGTAATATATACACATTATATTACAGATATCATCATGAACAAAGGTATTTCGTGCTAGTCGACTCCAGCAAAGCCTTGAGAACCTTCAATTGCTTTAACTAGCTTATCCCTGAGTTGTTGATAACTTTTATACGGAGGAAGGTCAATACGATTAAAACTGAAATAATAATTTATACTATTGTATTACAAATTTATATGCGAGAAATTATTTCGTTGATAATGGTAAGCAAAGTGACTATATTTTATGATTTTTTTATTAAAAGATATGGTATAAAATAGATTAGAAAGTCGGAAATTTTTTTAAAAAAATTTCCGACAAATTCATTTCTTTCATAAAATAAAGACTCACCAAGTATGAGCTCTTGGATAATTCTCTGGAGTACCCCACCTCTCAATTGTAAATAACTGCGGTCCATTACTGCCATAAAGTTCTTTGAATCCATTCATGGGAACACGCGAAGTGCCAGTTACAAACTGTAATAATCTAGAACGCATTTCATTGCTGAATGACAAAACGACTCTCCAGAACCATTGTACAACAATGTGGTTTGCATGATAGTCTCCTTTATACAAAGTATTTTGTTTCCAGTCTTTCACATCAATATGCTGTATACCGCACATTAACAATTCCAGTTCATGTTCATCAAATATTTTTACCAATGTTGGTGGTATAAGAGCGTTGAATCCCTCCAAGAAGGCATTCATTTGTTCCTGCACACGAGATACAAATCGCCATTGTATAACTAAACTTATATATTCGTCCTTATTTTCATCGGTCAACGGAATATTAGCACCATCTGGCTTTAAGTCTCTTTGGGAAGTATGACCAAAGCTTTCTTCGTCGAGACTAAAAGTGAGTTCTAATTCACTAGGATCATTCTCTTTAATCCATAAAAGAGAGTTGTAATATTCAGAATCAACGCTCTCCATGTCCTTCAGATCAATTGGCTTACCCAACATCATTTTATAAAATGGTCGAATAAAGAAAGCTAAAAAATGAATTTTTAAAAATATAGTTACCTTACATATGTATATTACTATTACAGTTTTACCACATATATTAAAACTTACCATCCAAAAGTTTGCCGTGATAAACAGCCATTCCTGCTATACGTCCAATAAATTTAAAGTAATTCAAATGCTCCTCGTTACATACACCAGAACAAGGATTAATTTGCAGGGTATAATTATCGCTAAAAATAAAATAAAAATCATGCCATTTTTGTTCTGTAAATTGTACTTATTAACATAAGAACTAAGACAGAATTTTCATACTTACGTTGCAGAATACTCAAAGAGTCCATAGTATGGGTTAAACATTTCCTTAGACAACAAGAAGAACCATTCTCTTGCAAGGCCACCATAATCTAAGCCTACCTCTCCCTCAAATTCTACCCATAATTTCGTTTTTAGAATATCAACTCGGTTGACAGAGCTTATAATACGGTACGAATCTTCCAAAATATTGTTCCGTCCAACTTTTATCTCAAACTTATTAGGAACATTATTCTGTAATAAGGCATATAAATGTAATAATCATATCTATGTCAAAAGTAAGATTGAATGAACAATGAATATGTCTACATACAGGCTTTCTCAATTGTGATTTCAGATATTCATATTTACGCTTGTAATCTCTTGAATATGGTACAGCCTGAAAAAGAATAACAGTTCAAAATATTTTAAATTCATATCTGTATACATCTATACATTTATATGCATATGGGAAATATATTGTATATGCATATAAAAAGATAAAACATTTGTGTAATCATACCGGGCCAGCAATTTGAGGATTAGACATACGTGGATCTTCCCATTGTGTTGTTCTCGTATCTATAACAAAAGAAGCAGATATCCAGATATAATATTATAATTAGAAAATAATTTAGAACTTTAAATTACGGAATATAATATACGTACTATGATCTATAAAGAAGATTCGTCCATCCGTGTGTACTCTTTCCTCCCATCCTTCTGGAAGTGGTCCTAATTGATCTAAATCACTTCTCGATGTTGTTGATGGTGCAATATGATTAGGTATAGAGCTTGGTCTTCCCGTTCTAGGATCAATCCAGGTTGTCGCTCTCTCATTATGATCAATAAAAAATATTCTACCATTAGGTGCTACTTGCATTCCCCAACCAGGAGGCAATCCTTCATCATTAGACACAGGAAGAGTAGGTTTGGGACTTTCAATCTAAATTTTTTGCGGTAAAAGAAAAAAATTGAATGTTAGATAATATAAATAAAACAATGAAATCGATAATTAAACATACCTGCTCCGATGAACGTCTCGAACCAGCCGGACTGTCGATATTATCATCAGTCTGTAAATAAAATGCAAAAATATTTGTATGTTACAATCCAATAAAATAAAAATTTGCAGATATAAAATGAGAATGATATGTATTTTTATTAATTTGATAAGCTAATGCATATACATATTTTTAAATACAAAATTTTTTTCATTGTAGAACATATTTTTTATATACATAATTTATAATAATATACAAGAAAAATTCATGCCAAATTTTAATTAAATATACGTAAAGAAATTTTCTAAATAAGTTCTAAATAAAGCATGCTATATATATGAAATTGTAAAGCAGTAATACAAAAGATAAATTAAAAATAATTTTAATTAAAAATAACGCCAACAAATATCATAATAAAAAAGAAAAAATCTAAATTTGTAAGTTCTACCTGATGCTATATAATTAAAACTTTTATATATATATAAACATTTAGATAGATAAATAAATATTTCTGTATACTTTTTTGCACATTCTATTTAACAACAAATGTAATTAGTTATAAAACTAAAATATATGTATTTGTTTTTATGTAATGCTTATATGACTTAGCGATTTAGCTTTATCAGAGTTGAATATGTCACATCAGATGGGATTGATGCATGAAATAAAACTTACATATGCTATTATTCACTTTACAGCAAGCACACAAATATAAATATGTACGTATTAAGCGTTACATTCAACTAAAAGTGAACATAACAACTTTATGTATATTAATACCTGTTCTTCAGATTCGCTAAGGTAGCCACGTTGATCGACAGAACGTCCGGAGTCTGAAGAAGTATCCCCAATACCCCCTCCCCTATGATCCCCACCCTCACAATCTCTTGCTTCCGAATCTTCATCGTCCTCGCGTAGAACTTCACCATCCTTACACACACATGCACAAATTTCTACATACTGCATGCTAATCATACGAATTGTTTGAATAGATATACTAATTCCGGAATTTTAAATGTGTACGCGTTTAAAAATGTTGTTTAACCATTTAAAAACATAATAAGAATAAAAAAGGTTATTCGTATTTCTTGATAATTGAGTCTTATTAATGTTTAACGCTAAATTGCTAAATTACTAATAACATTGTACGTCTACTGATTTCATTAAAATATATTCCTATTTTGCTACATTGTTTACTAAATGCATTCTTATATGAAGAAAAATATGCAATAACAAGTATATTTTATGCATATAATGTGTTGTGTACATTCGAACCCATTATTAAAATAAATGTTAGGAAGTCTAAAGAAATTCGTAACATCATAAGGAAACATATAACGAAATAATTGTATGAAGTTTAAAGATGATATGCAATTAACAATGTGCCTGTATCTTTTCACAAATGCTATTGAATCAGTATATTTACAAATAATTTTATTAAGATTTTTGTGCGTGTGTGTGTATGAACACATGTATTTTACATGAGATATGAATAAATAAAAAGAAAACATAATAATGCCTGCCAGCATGGAGATTTGAAAGCAGAGAATATTATTATCTATTACGTAAGTTTAATTTTCAAAAATGCGAAAAATATAATTATTTAGGAACATAATTATGAGACATCTTTTTGTATTTACTATATAAAGATGAATAAATTTAAAAAAAATTTTAAGACAAACAGATGTGATATGTAATGTCGATAACATGAAGCAATGACTTAAATAGTCTTAGCTATTCAAAACAAATGATTATAAGATAGATTTAAAAATAACTCAATACTTCCCTATGCATATATTTAAAAAATCATTATAATTAAGAAATATAATTTATAGTATAACTTTTTATATAAGATGTTGTTTATGTAAGACATGTATGTTGAGTTTACGCAAAATTAGAAACTTAAAATTTTAGTAAAAAAACACTGTTGAATTTACCTGATTTACTACCGAGTTCCTATGTCTACCTTCATCATCAGCACTAATATGAAACCGTCGTTGAAATTCAGTAGCTGCTGTATCCAAATTACGTTGTTCAACAACTCCACTCGCCGCTGTTGTATCACTGTTTACAACGAGATAACATTTTGAAATATAGATATTATGTTTCAAAACAAATGATACCGAAATTCTGTCACATACGGTTCTGGTCTTTCCCATTGAGTGAAACGCGCTATATGATTAACATAGTATGTACGACCATTTGCGTCTTGTCTTTCTTCCCATCCTGGTGGTAATGGCCTATTAATAATCGTAATCTGCAAAAATATTTTAAAATTTAAACTTTAAAATAGAATTATATAAGAGTATTATGTTGTTTTTATTTTACAAGTATACGAAAAATATTGCACTCAATTAGTTTATTAAATTAAAAAATGTATATTTAATATAATAACTTTAGTAACGATAACATATCTATTTGTACGTACATCTGCACTTTGCTCCACTGGACTGTTATTCTCTGGCTGTACTAATTCCCATCCGCCTGAATCAGATACGTCTCCATTGTCATTTTCAATACTAGATGAGTCGGAAATGTATGCATGATACAGTTCCAACGTTCCCTTAACTCGTGATCGCTGACTGGAATGATTACTAGCCATATCCTCATAAGTTATTCATTTTGCATTCGCAAATAAAAAAGTACAAAGCAAACAAATGTCAATTTAAAAATATATTAATAGTAAAGTGTATGTACAATTATTATACATAGTCCAAATTATTATACATAGTGTACATTATTGAAAATTGAAATTAGCGAACTTGAAAGCGAATAAAAATATAATTTATAATTTTCATGATTTATCCATTGTGCTAACAAGTTGAAAGTCATAACATACCAAACTTATGTATCGCAAGTAGATATAAATAATGTAAATTAGACCAGTATGTATAATATATACAAAATTAAGTTGAAAAATATGTAGCGTGAAGCAAAATCATCAAAGTTACTTACCTACGTGGACGAAGTACATAATTCCTAGCAGGAATAGTGCGACCTTCTTGTTCCTTCGGTAAATTAATCAACGTTAACTCAACCATACCAAGAAAATCATCCCTTGTCAATCTATTTTCATCAAAAACCTGTAAGACCAATTTGTGTTCTACTGGTTTAACCTGCAAAAAAAACAGTTGACGTTAATAATACATATAATATAGATACATATAATACGTAATATAATACAAGTTAGAAACAACGTAAAAAAATTCTAAAAAGAATACTGCGATTTTCATAAATGCTCTTTTTTTCTCTTTTCTCGCTCTCGTCTTACTCCACTTACCCTAAATATAAATTCTTCTTCCCAGACTGGGTTCAACGTCTTCTTCTTAGTTCTTGTAAGTGCAGAATCCACCGTCTGATCGCCATTTATTGTGTTCAAGTCCACGCGTACATAGGGATCGCTTGCACCAAAAATATCTTTCTTAGCTAAATGATGCCCAGCGATTACTTTTAACCTCAACTTGCTCGTTTCGTCTCTCTAAATAAATAAATCAACAGATAAAATAATCAAATGTCAAAATTATGCTCCGCTATTGACAAGATGGCATTAATGAAAATGAAATATATATACACACATACATTATATATATATATATATATATATATAT
>NW_012026888.1:697717-710981 GCF_000956235.1 Wasmannia auropunctata
TTTAAGCAAATTTTACTGTGCACTGCAATAAGATTTTACAGTAAAATTTATTGTAGTGCACAGTAAAATTTGCCTAAATACTATATTGTCCCACAATTAACATGATTTGCGGGTAAATTAAAAAAAATTCTCTGCGTGTATATATATATATACATATATATATATATATCTTACCGTAGATTCCGACAAGGACATTCGATGGAGTTGCGAATTGACTTCTGTAACACGTGATGCGGAACGATGCTGCGCGGTCCATGTATTGGCGCGTCTTCTAGGTGGGAGTGAATCGACACCAGCATAAATCGGATACGTCAGAGTGCCCGGCATCCTTCGTTCTTTCTTTATGTCCTTCTAGCGTTACTGATGATCTCGAATTCATCGACTCTGTGCATTACAGAGTTTTCTTATTTAAAAACACATATATCGTACTTTAGATTACTTTAAACGATTACTTTGAAGGGAATTTATAATGCGCATATTTCGCAGTGTAGTTTGTGCATATACATCAAGATTCGACCCTATCGAAAAGTGCGCTTTCATTGTTCACGTTTTATAGACATTATATAAACTCTGATAAAAATAAAGATCGAAGTGTAAATCGAACATAAGGAGGAAGTAAGACATCAGCGTAAATTGGAACAGCAGAACGTAAAAGAAGCATTTTAAAGAGTGAACTTATCTACAACGTCTCGCTATTCCAATTTCTCCTAATTACGGTTGATTAACGCTCCGATCTTCATTTTTATCAACTTGCGCTCAACTTATGCTTCAATCTTTACTTTCGCCAAGAAATCTACATTGTACTCGGTCTCTTACGTATAACGTAAGTTAGCGTAGAATTCGCAAACATTTGTTTTTAAGCTACGTCAATTCACACTATTAAAAATTTTTAGCGTATTATTTATAAATTTTCCAAATTACGTATTTCACGCCAGGCTAACGAACGTAAAAATTTTAGATGCAGAAAATCTGACGAGAAATTCTTGTGTATAAGATTATTTAAATCAGCCAGCAATTCGTTATTGTTTTCCACATGTACACCGTTATATAATAATATAATTTCCAAATTTACCTACACAACACGAAATTCCTCATACAGACAGAACACACGAAATACAACAAATAGAACGATAACAATCTTATTTATATTTTGAATCTCCTTGTATGTATTTATATGAAGAAAAATAATATGTATTTTATTATAGAAACACGGAAATAACATATATGTGTCCTCCGATCGGAAACGAAACTCTGACGAAGCTAAAATATCCATATGGATGCGGTTTAACTTCCCAATCGATTTAACAATCGGTTCACTAGTAATAGTCACATTGCGTCATCGACCCGTCTGCACTTGACGCCACGATCTTTGCGGAAAAGGAAACGCACGTTTCGTACTCAATAAACTCACTTTGATCACTAACGCGAGGCAAATGCTAAAATTTTAGATAAGACAATATCGTTAATCATCGTCGAGATAACATGCACGACGACATACGAACAGCAGCTGCCCGCGTGAGGCGATAATTTCGTATGTGTGTGTACGTGCGTGTGTCGTACTTGCGTACAGGTGGACGGGTAATATAGCTAGCTGCCGTCGCTACCTGTCGCAAGATGCAGCTTAATTACTTAGCTTAATTTCGAATATGCAAATTTGTGCGGCCCCTAAAGCTGGAACTGCCGGAATTATATGTTAAATGTATATATAATATTCATTGCAATAATGTTCAAATCTCTTTTAGCGCACTCCTACGTCACTTTATTTTGTATGTCAACTCTCGATTCACCATACGTTTTTCTCCTCTCTTTTAACATTTCTTATCTAATTTGCTCCAGATCGATCCGTTTTCATTACGAGAATTTAGCAGAAGGAATGACACGCGGAAATTAATGACAGAAATATGAAATTTTAGTTATATATATATTTCTATTTTTCTCTTCAATATCATATGTACGTTATTTAAAGTACTTATGTAGTCGCTAACAATTAATCATAATTTATTGGTCTATCTAATAATTATATATATTATTTTACAAATATAAGAATTTTGAAATTTTACTAAATAAACTCTGATTATGAACTTGATCGGCAATTAATTCTATCGACAAAATTTTCGATCATATAATTCGTCATTTCTTGTAATCTAATCTATATATATATATATATATATATATATATATCTTTCTATGTGTCAAACAGTCAATAAAATTCTATTTCCTCACTAAAATAATATTCATTGCGCAGGTAGAATATGTGGTAAAAAAAACTGCTCAATGACAATTTAATAATAACGATATACCGATGTCGTTAAGAATTACAGAATTTAGCTAGGATTTGATCGGAGTTTGATCGAAAAGTCCCTTAGATTTATAAATATGTGTTAATTCCGAGCAAAACAAAAGCTGCCAGCAAAAACATTGTCATAGATCGGTATATATCGACTATACATTCGCATCAAGCTCGCGTATTCTGCTAGCAGAGCTCACGAATATAACATGACACGGTATATTGACGGCATATCGATCTGTCGAATGCAGGTTTCCGTTCGGTTTCTATCGTCAATAACTGTCTTGTATCGTGTTGCAGATCCGCTTGATCCCATCAATCTACCGTTACATTGGCAAACTTTGCTATATTCTTTCTAGTATAATTCTATCGACCTAGTGTTGCGAAACGTCTGTTTCGCGAACAAACAATTGCAGCAATTATTAAGCATTTAGTAAAATCCATCTCGAACCGTTCTGGCTGTTTAGCATTATCAAAATTAAATCAAGTTAAACTATGTCTTGCAAATCTTACGTAATCTTTTTGTAAATTTCACAATGAGCTAGCTTAAAGCACATAAAAACATCAGCTTCTCTCAACTCCATTATACAACTCTTATCCAAGTAGAAATTAAGATAAATATATATCAAGTGCCTTATTATTTATAATATAACGTCTCTAACATCAATAAGACGCTTGAAATGTCGTTTGACCTCATATGGCATAAGGCAACAAATTAAAAAAAATATATAAATATAAAAGAGCTAAGAAAAGGAGCTTATAAATTAAGTAAATAATTTTTATAAGGCCTATCCAATTAAGATGTGCATATAGTCGCACGAATTAATTAGTGCAGTACACAAACATTAATCAAACTCAAAAATAAAGAGTGCTCATGCTTGCGTTCTTAGAAAAATGTAATACTGTATTAAATTTTTCTATGGATATACTTTAAAAATTAAATGTGCAAAATTGATTCCAAAAGTCACAAGATAAGATTTCTCAACATTTTCGCTCTACTTATAAACTACATTTATTTCTGATGTATAACACTAACTCGATAATTATCACAATAATTATTCTCATTTGTGATATGAGCACTCTCCTCGTAATGTAGAAATAGAGCCACTTACCTAAACAACACGCATGTTTGAAACATCATAAACATCTAAAAGACCTGATAGAGAGACGAGTCCCATGTCCTTTGACTATATTTATATAGTCGAAGTTCATGCCTAATTAAAAGAGACATCTTTTAAATAAGCGTGATCTGGATTATATATCTGATATCACGTCACGAACATGCCTGACGTGTCCAAAGTTTTGTCCAGTTTGTCCGGTATGCTTCTAGCTGCCTTTGAGAACGCTTTACAATCGATTCTCGTGCGATTGGCGCCACGCGTACCATACGAATTTATCTGAATAAACCTGACGACGTCAGCTGTCGTGTTCGTTGTGTTTGGAAACCACCTGCGATCTGTCAAGCGCTGAGCATCGCCGGTGAAAACTTCGCGATGCGAAGTGAAAACCGCGATAGCAAAAAATGGGTTTCATCGAGGACACTATCGTGATTCTTGTAACACAGGTGGAAATTCGTTTCCACTACAAAAATCAGATTTATCAATACTTCCTGACCTGATTAAGGTTATAAAAAGAGTACGGTGCTCTATGTATATTTCGAAATAATGTGAACGAATGTTTATTTTGTTAATGTTTGTTTAATATAAAGCATAATATAAAGCTATACGCGAATCCTTTGGTTGCATTCTGAAAAAGATTTCTCACGATATTCTCATTCAGCATTTATTCCTTGCGAAATATTAATATCTATGAATTTTTCTACTTATAACATTTTTATAAAATTGCAACTGAATTCAAAGTAATGTTAGGTGTATGTATTTTTGAGGATACTACAATAAATTTTATACAATAAAGCCTTGCAGTATATTTAGTGTCGAATCATTTAAAATGCAGGATCTATATGGATATTTTAATATTTGTTTTTAAAAAAGAAATTATTTGATGTGAATAGAATTTTTGTGTATGATAGATAGTTTCCATTTATTTATTTTTTATATATATTTCAGGTAATTTTCTTCCTAGGAGGATGGGTGTTCTTTGTGAAGAAATTATTCAGGGATTACGAAGTTCATCATAGACTAGTACAACTAATTTTCTCAACAACATTTTCCTTGTCATGCACCATGTTTGAATTAATTATTTTTGAAATAGCAGGAGTGCTTGACTCAAGGTAAAATACAAATTTACATTTTGTAATTTAAAATATGCCCCTGTGTGCCTTGTCGACTCAGTTATATATATTTGTTTTCTTCAGATCTAGATATTTCCATTGGAATGCTGGCCTTTACATGCTTCTGTTTATGGTGATAGTTCTGATCCCATTTTATATAGCGTATTTTATTATCAGCAATATCAGATTTGGTACGTATTTGTTATAAGTGTCTTATATAAATTTTACTTCTGCTTATTGCTGTTTACCTTTTAATAAATTCTTTTTATCTGTGCAGTAAGACTGAATCTAATACGGCCATTGACAGTTGTCATATATCTTTTTTATCTCTATCTGTTCTGGAAAGTGGGCGATCCTTTCCCTATACTGAGTCCCAAGAAGGGACTGCTGTCCATAGAGCAAGGCGTCAGTCGAATAGGGGTTATAGGCGTCACAGTGATGGCCCTTCTATCGGGTTTTGGCGCTGTAAATTATCCATATACTTCAATGGCGTATTTTATGCGTCCAGTTTCTTACACGGATGTACAGTCTATAGAAAAACGATTGTTACAAACTATGGACATGATCATCGCGAAAAAGAAAAGAATTGCGTTAGCTAAAAAAGGTGAAGCCGATGGACAGGCCGAAACTCGATCTCGACTGTGGGGAATGTTAGGTCCATTAGGTGGTACGAAGGGCAACCAAGAAAGTATATATTCTTTTTAATTTTGTCAAGAAGCTATGAACACGATCTATCCTAATGCCACCAGTATATATGATTTTATAGGTATCAAGCAATTACAAATCGAAGTTACCGCTTTAGAGGAATTATCACGACAATTATTTTTGGAAGCACATGATATACAAAATGCGAGAGAACGTCTGGAGTGGGCTGCCACTTGGCAAGGAAAATATTTTAATTTCTTGGGTTATTTCTTCTCTCTTTACTGTACTTGGAAGATATTTATTGTAAGTGTAATTTAGTTGATCGTTTAAATCTTTTTTTGAATAATATAATTTTAACACAATTGTATTTTATTTATATAGTCTACAATCAACATAGTGTTTGATCGAGTTGGGAAAAAAGACCCTGTAACCAGAGGAATCGAAATTGCAGTACATTGGATTGGTTTTAATATCGATGTTACATTCTGGTCGCAACACATTTCTTTTTACCTCGTCGGCTGCATTGTTGTAACGTCCATACGTGGATTATTGTTAACGTTGACAAAGGTATGTGAAACACATACTTTATATCGATTCTTTGCTACAATAACGACATAATTCAAAAAACGAAATTGTCTAGAGAATGAGTTTAAAAATGTTTTCAATCATTAAAATTTTGTAATATTAATTTTGAAATGCAATTTTTAACGTAATAACTGGTTATAGAAAAATTACATCTACTTTTTAAGTATTTTTTTTTCTTCTATATTTTCGTTCCTTTTTTGCAACAAAAATGATAATTTTTTAGGTATGTCATTATAGTAAATAAGCGATATATTATGTAACACCTATATAACAATTTCATGCATTTTTTTATTTCTATAAAATGATTACATATATGTATATATGGTGATCACTGTTGATCTTATACAGTAAACATTCCTAATATTATAAACATAACAACACTATTACATAAGTGTAGCAAAGGATATGAATATTATTTTTTGTTGCCCTATTATTTAACAACAATACTCACTACTGCCTTCCCTGTTTTAGTTTTTCTATGCCATATCGAGCAGCAAGTCGTCAAATATTATTGTACTTATACTTGCGCAAATAATGGTAAGGATAATCTATATAAAACATATACTTCTTAGTTTATTCATATTCTAAATTCTGCATTGTTTATTCTCTTTTAGGGAATGTATTTTGTATCTTCTGTACTCCTTATGCGGATGAATATGCCGGCAGAATACCGCATTATAATAACACAAGTATTAGGAGAATTACAATTCAATTTTTATCATAGATGGTTCGATGTTATTTTCTTGGTATCAGCGTTATCATCAATAGTGTTTTTATATTTAGCTCATAAACATGCACCAACAGAACGCATATAACGAAATAAAGATACTTTTTATTGAGAAAAGTCCCAAAAACTTTATTTTATGAAGTAGTTTATTTAAAACCTACATTTGATATTTTGATAGATAAGTTATTAAAGTATGTTCATGCCTGGCAGAGAATAATAAATTTTTAAATGCATACTTCATGGCGTTGGCGTGATAATATTTTTAACTTATACATAAATATTTTTGACACGATATAATTAACTTTTATTGTGATGTGTCACAATAGTTTGAAATATTAATTTTGTTCATTTTATTTTATAAAATAAATTGTATCTGTAACTTTAGAGATATTATGCTGTTTGAGGGAGCAATTCACATTAGAAGCGGAAAAGCAGAATTTGCTAAAACCATAAGTTACTGGTAGCTGCCAATACCTCTAATATTCTACTTCCAGAATTCCTAAAAAATGTTCAAATAGAGATTAGGAAAAGTGAAGAAAATTATGTTTATTGAATGCTATGTGACTCAGTAAAATGGCAGAAAATTAAAAAAAAACAGCAATTCCGCTTTTTCGCTAGTAATAAATGTGAATGCTAAGTCAAAATTAATTGATCAATTAATCTCGATAAAGAGAAAATTAGCATTTCACTGTCGCAATAACTAAACTGTATTCATGTTTGTTCTAAGAGACAATCATTCAGATCACAGATAACTGAATAGTTATAGAAAAATTGGCATTATGGTATGGATACTGAGTTGATTATGATGTATAAAATCATAATCCTAACG
Source organism: Wasmannia auropunctata (assembly GCF_000956235.1). Lineage (NCBI taxonomy): Eukaryota > Metazoa > Arthropoda > Insecta > Hymenoptera > Formicidae > Wasmannia > Wasmannia auropunctata. The sequence goes on from NW_012026888.1 coordinate 705,021, forward strand.
TAATAATTCAATGGTCCATTCCTCGCCCATATTTACAGCTGGTTTACGTATCGTTAATACATTGTTATGTGGGTTATATGTAGTTTCCAATGTTACTTTTCCCATACCTATAAAAAAAAATACATATAAAGAAATTAATCTGTTGCAAGACTGATATCAGACTTAAATCTGACTACTTACTGTGAGATTCCAGTTGGGCAGATTTAATTCCTTGCGGTGGATTGGCTATATCTATTCTTTCTAACCAGCTTTGTGTCTCATACGAAGCTAATTTATCTATTAGAGTCGAAACTATCTTATTGCTGTCCAACGTTATTCTTAAATACAAATATTTTCCATGACGATATTCGAAGCTGACTTCATCGTCGATGTATAAATTGCCCTTAGCCTTGCCATTACTATCAGCAATTAATATCAGCGTGTAAGGATCATTCCTCATAGCAACTGTACTACGTCGTATTCTCATTTTTCTTGGGACGACAGAACCGCTTCTTTGGAATACGGGAATCTTGTGCATCGTTACCGGTATTTTAACATATCCATTCTGGTAGGCTTGCATTGTATCAATATCGTACCAAGTTACTTTGCCTTCTCCTGGAAAGTAAACTGTTACCTCGGTGGCACTGGACTGGAATACCGGGCGCACGAGGATCGAATCGCCAAGTAGCAATTCATCGTCGATGGTAAACGTTTCCGATTCGGTCGGATAATGCGCCCACAGAGGACGTATAACGGGATAACCGTTTACTTCGTGTTCTCTGAAGAGTGTGTACCACAACGGCAGGGAAGAGTATCGTAATCTGAGGGCTTCGCGAACTATTTGAGTAGTTTCCTCATTGAACGTCCACGGCTCACGCCTCTTTGTTTCAATGTGAGAATGCTGACGGAAGAAAGGTAGCCACGTTGCGGCCTGATACCATCTGATGAACAATTCCGAATCTGGATTCTTGAAGAAACCTCCAACATCGGCGCCGCAGAACGACATTCCGGATATAGCCACTGACAGACACATCGGATAGCTTATACGAAGGTGATTCCAGTCAGCTGCGCCGTCACCGGTCCACATTGTTGCATAGCGCTGTGATCCAGCGAAGAAGGCTCTCGTTAAAATGAAAGGTCTCAGGGAGCCGCCTGACCGACGGAATAAAGCTTCATATGTCGCACGAATGTACATATGTCCATTGATATTGTGAACGTCTCTGTGTTCCCAACCTCCATAATGGACGAGGTCCTTCGGTGCAGTTACTTCAGGTCCGTTAAACACACTCGGTTCGTTCATATCATTCCAAATGTAAACGTCGTTAGTGGTACCGTGGAATTTATCTAAACTGTACAATCCAGTAAAATAATCAACAACTTTCGGATCGAAGAAGTCTAGATACGAGGAGGCGCCTGGCCAGCACCAACCCTCGTAATCTTTTCCTTCCCTGTTTTTGATGTAATAGCCCAAGCTGGTGGCATCGTTGTGTAAGAAATAATTGTTGTCACGTTTAACATGAGGATCTATGATAACTACCAATTTTCTGCCTTTGGCAGTGAGATTGTGCACCATTTCAATAGGATTTGGGAATTTGCGTGAGTCCCACGTAAAGTATTTTTTGCTGTCAGTATATTCAATGTCGAGCCACATGGTTTCCAATGGTATATCATAAGTATCAAAATTTTCGGCGATCGTTGCAACGTCATCTTGATCATTATAATTCCAACGAGATTGATGATATCCGAGTGCAAACATCTAAAACACATATTTTATGAAAATATTTACCAATTTAAGATTTCAATTTTTTTACAACATTTATTCAACATACCTGTGGCAAAGGAGCTGTACCGGTTAAAACGGTAAACTGTCTGAAAATATCAAGTGGTTTCGGGCCCAGCATGAAGAATAAATCAATCACTCCAGATTCTGACATGAAATGCGCGTCTACCTGGGACTTCTTAGTTGACCCAGATACGAAATTAACAATGCTTTCTACAACATAATTGTCCGCACTCGATAGAATGTCGACCCACGTTTCGGCTGTATTGTGCCAGAAAACAGCAGACGTTCTCTCCCTTCTAAAATATTACAAGAACGAATTTTATATGAATACTTTTATGAATCCTATAACTCATTAACTTATTATAATATGTTCTTCATACCCATGAGCATAAAGAACCGGGATGGCGCCGTACAAAGCCATACGTTCATTCGTTTCATATTCAAATACATCTAAATTGTACAGTCTATACGGATCAGTGGATTTAGTCGATTGCAATGCCAGCGAATCAGCATGTTCCGGAATACCGTAGGCATTTTCCGCTCCAGGAAAACTGAAGTCCATGCCAACAGCTTCAGGTCCATACGGTTTTGCATCATGATGCTCCTTAAAGTTTTCCTCCCAAGCGCCAGGATCATTGTCAGCACCATCGCCAGGATATGCGGTATTATTTGTCTCTGCTGGTTCGGCATTTTCACCTTCTGGCCTATATGACGTACAATTAATAATAGACATTTTTTATATAGAATCTCTTATTGTAGAAATTATTAATGTAATAATTTTATCTTCTAGTAATACTCACTTTACTGGTTTCGTACGCAAATGCTCGAATCTCATGAGGCCGCGGGCATTTGCCGATATTGTTAAAACACCTTGGGCGTACAGTTCTACTTTAAATGGATTAATATATAAAACGGCTTTGTTTTCGCCTTTGGTTACAGCTATAGTTTCAGCGGTGGTTTCGACAAAATCCATTTCCACCGTTTGCGGCTGATCGTAAAGGGCGTATTCGTTCTCATATCTGGGATGCAGTGGATTCTTCTCGTTTATGTGCAACCGAAATGTGTTTTCCTTCAGCGTGGTAAGTTGTACCACGTAGGTGACACCTGTATCCTTATTAAATAAGTCCACTACGATCATCGATTCATTCTGAACCAGGCTATCTGGCAAAAGCTGATATGGCGTTTTTCCAGATTCTAACCCTCTCAACCGTCTACAGGAAACAAAATAAATAATCACAATAGTCTCTGGAACAAAAGTATTTTATAGTAGTATAAGATTAATCCTTACCGGCAGAAACTGCTCTGGTCGCATCTTTTGAAGTTGTCTCTGTTGACTGCATCGGTGATGAATGGAGTACATAGCAGTATTAAAAATAGAGCCAACCTGAAACGTTTATGAGAATAAAATTAGAACCAAATGAGACCGAAATAAGAGCAAAACGAGAGCAAAGTCGGAGTATTTGGCGAGATAAAGTGGGCCCGCGTTCCACGTATATAAATCACGGATTAAGGAAACAAATTATGCTAAATAGGCGGAGCATTACATTGCGCTCTTTCACGTCCAGCTGGATAACGACCCCGGGAGGAAATCTCGCCGGAAAACGTGGCCGCGCGACAAACTGGTACGGCGACGTTCGTCTTTATGAGATCACTGCTTAACTTTCGCCGTTGCGTTACGTATGTCGTATGGCGGCCGGTGTCGATTCGGCGACAGTTCGGCGACAGATTAGATTAGATTGGCGGCCGGTGGCGCGAGAAGTTAATTGAAAAAAAAAAAAAGTATATCGGAAACAACACTGCAACACAGAAGGGACACGTCAGCGGCGTATCGACGATGTGTGAAATCTACGCCACGATTTCGTGCCAGAAAAATCGTCGAGAATTGCCGAGAATGTCGCGCACGAGCGATCTCACGTACCCCCGTGACAAATCCGTATTTTCGCCGTTCTGAAAATTAAAAAGCCGAAAATAAACTTACCGAACGAACGAAGCCATGTTGAAGGAAGTAACTATACTGCCGTATCGCCCTCGCGCTAATTCACACGGCGTCGTGCGCGATTGATTTTGTAGATGGCGCGACGAGGTATTTTATGATTGAGTTTCATGAGCATATCAAATATAATTAATTCTTTCTCTCTCAAATGCATATAAATAATATATTTTTAATAATTATAATTTGAATAAGATCGCCTATGTGAATAACATAATTGACTTTAAGAGTAAATTATCGCTTTCATTATATTATACAATTAATAAATTTTATAAATAATTTTATAAAATATGATGATACGTACGGTGTTTATTATAAATAAATTTGCAGGGTATTATTTCTCAACTCTTAACATTAAATAATAGAGATATTATTTAAATTATTATATAAACATATCAAAAATATAAATAAACTGCATATATGGAAATTTAAATCTTATATTTTATATATTGACTATTTAAATTATTTTTAAAAAATTATTAATAATTGAATAAAATATAGGATTCAAATATTTTAAAACTAATTACTTCGCGGGGTCCATTTTTTTATATTATCATTTTTAAATACGTCATTTTTTTAATATATCATATTTTAATATAATTAATTAAATATTTTTAAATAAGATCAGGAGACAATTCAGATTGAATAAACAGAATCAAAACTCGACTATATACGAACTATATCCAAACCGATAACGATCATATATCGACAAATAACATTGATTTTTGCTTCCAAACCTGTCACAGAAAAGAAAAAACAAAGATACTCTCTGATGGAGTACCTCCGATAGAGTATTGTAAAAAGATCTTACAAGTTAAATATTAGTCTTATTTATAAAAGTATAATATATATTATGTTATTTAAAACATGTTTTATATTAATAATTTTTATTATTGAGAAAAATTTTTTAATTGATTTATAATGTGTCAATCCATTATTTTATTTGTTTTATATAACATTAATATATTATTCTTCTTTTTTGTAGAAATAATTTTGCAGCAATAATATACTGAGAGTGCGTTAAATTGGATGTTATGTTTGCATTTCTTCGACAATTGATACATGCAATGAATGGATAGAGTAATTAGAAAAAAGTTTTGACTGTAAGAATATTAATATTCATTAAAATTTTAGTGAATAATGAAACAAAATCATATAATTTTCATAAATTTATTTGTTAAGAAAGTATGTACACTTTCTTTAAGACGATCAAATTGATGTAAACAAACATCAATATAATAGATTTGATAATGAAGATGCATGATAAACCGCGTAAAAAAATTTTACAAAATTGCGTTGACTAATATAGCTCGAATAGAATGACGCAATAGCCGTAATAGCGTTTCTCTATAATGCAGCACTTATCGAAAGGATTTATTAGACTAGCGTAAGAAAAATTAAAAGATTTAATAAATTGTCAGATAAAACGCCGCATTAGAGTAGGTCCGAATACGTTCCGGCTAGACTGAGATTTTAAGAAAATTTAATTCTGAACAAAAGTTTCCGATAAATATGTGTTGAAAAATGCTTCCTTAAAAAATTAGCGCTTAAAAATCTTTAAAATCACGGTCATTTTGAGACGTGCTTTATAGAAATTAACAGCGCTTTTAAGATATTAACACTGCATGTAAAAATATTGCTGATTGATAAGACTGCCATATATATGCATATTATTTTAAACGTGGTCTACGCAAACAATGTTTATTAATGCAATATTGTATCAACGTTATTGTAGACATGATATAGATATTAGGCATTAAATTATATCATTGCGTATAATATTGATGTATTGTATAAATATATTTAGAGGCCGCTTAATTGTGCATAAGTATGTAAATGAGCGATACTTATCGAGCAATGTGTTTATTAACTCCTATAAAGAGCTTGTCCTTATCGCATGTACATACATACAAAGTTTAAACCTTTCCCTTTTATTACGACTATATTCATAAAATATTTATTGCATTAATTTCCATGAAAATAATCGATATAATTCAGAATAATTGGTTTTCTAATGAAGTTATTTATGAGTTTAGACGTCGAAAACCTTCTATTATCTAATATCATTTATATATGATGCATTATGCTTCATTATGCGATGTCTATAGGGCTAGTTATTTGCTAACATTAATTGTGTTCGAGTTCACGTACAATATGCGAAATAATTTTGTCTTATCATGGGTGTAACACGCTATACGCTATTAAATGT
>NW_012026888.1:712882-714093 GCF_000956235.1 Wasmannia auropunctata
TTTATTTTTGTTTCATGAAGGCACAATCGATATTATTTTTTAAGCATTAACTGCTGCATTTACTACCCGATACCGTTGCTATCGTTCCCATTTTAAAGAATATCCATCATTAAAATTATCACTGAAAGAGAATCGGTAGCAGTATTTGTTTCATCACTAAATGTTTTATAACCTCCGAAGTTAAAGCCATGCGACAAAACGATGCTACAATCGACATTATAAAAAAATATATAAATTACTATCACACATCTATCTACTCGAAAAAATATTCTGTCTTCAACGACACAACTTTATCTTTTAAAAATTGCAATAATTTTTTATTGCTGTAAGATTTTTATCATTTTTTAAGCTAATCTATTATACAGGGTGTCCATTAGAAATTCGTCCACAATACCTCTTGAGGTGATTCGGGAAGCTCTATGTGATGATGGGGAAAACAATCGAATTTCGTTCAAAGAATTATTCTTTGAATTGGCAGCTCTAAATTGAGATGCGCGCATAATATCAGAATTTTATCGTGCAGACAACGGTGATATCGTCTGTATTTCTGATCGAAATAAACTCCGCAGGTAATGTCCGATTATTTAGATTAGACTTGCCGAAATTTTTTGAAGAATACGAAAATTGATTTCCTTTCTAGGAAATATTTCAATGCAGTTATAAATGGTAATCAGTCGTTGAGAAATTCTCACAAATTTCAATACTTACAAGCATCATTAAAGGTGATGCTGTTAATATAATTAAATCATTAAAATTGTCTAATCGGAATTATAAAATGGCCTGGAATTTACTGAAGCAACGATATGAGAATAAACGTACGTATTATTGTACAAATACATTTATGGGCCTTATTCGAGTTGTCGAACCTTTCAAGAGAGAACGCAACTGACTTACTTGCGTAAATTCGTGGATGGGGTTACAAAATACATTCGAACTGTAAATGCTTTGCATTGTTCCACCGAGCATTGGAATCAATATTATTAATTTATTTGCTCGCGTCTAAGGTGAATCCAACCACAGCCGGAGAATGTGCTAAATGTGCAGAATAATATTGATGATAAACTTAATAAGACTTTATATATAATGTTTTTTTATTTAGTTTATCAATATGCATTAACATTATACATACATTTCGTGCATAAGATTAAAGAAATTTTATAATTCAAAATAAAAGATATTTCTGTATCATATAATAAAATATTTATAGAAAA
>NW_012026888.1:714466-716311 GCF_000956235.1 Wasmannia auropunctata
TGTTGGTAAAGTCACCGAAAAATCAATACTTTAGAAGATATTTTGTACTTTGTCATGTCATTCATAATTTGCATAAAATATAAAATATCTCGTATAATTCGGAAATAACTCCAGACCTGTTTATACAGCTTATAGTTTATATAGCATTTTTTTCTTTTCGGCCCCGAATCACCTCAAAAGATACTGTGGACGAATTTCTAATGGACACTCTGTATAATAGATTAGCTTAAAAAATAATAAAAATCTTACAGCAATAAAAAAGTATTGCAATTTTCAGAAGATAAAGTTGTGTCGTTGAAGACAGAATATTTTTTCGGGTAGATAGATGTGTGATAGTAATTTATTATATATATTTTTATAACGTCGATTGTAACATCGTTTTGTCACATGATTTTAATTTCGGAGGTTATAAAACATTTAGCGATGAAACAAATACTCCGATCGATTCTCTTTCAGTGATAATTTTAATGATGGATATTCTTTAAAATGGGAACGATAGCAACGGTATCGGCTAGTAAATGCAGCAGTTATGCTTGAAAATTAATATCAATTGTGCCTTCATGAAACAAAAATAAATCAATAATGCAAGAATTTAAAAGATAAATTATTATAATATTGCAATATATGCATTTTAAAATTTAATATGTTATAACCGTTCATCTTTTTTATTTGGTATACTATTGATCTTTAAATTTTAATCAATTATTTTATTATCAAAGGTGTTAAAGTGATCTTAAAGTCGTCTACATTATCCGAACACAAATATTTTCCATCACAAAATAAACATAATTAAAGACAATAGATTTAATAATCCTTCTGCACGTTTAAAGTATAGGCATCAATATAGCTCAGGCTAGTAGAGATTATGCTCAGAAAGAATGAAAAAATAATAACTAAAACTAAAACTAAAAAATAAATAAATAATAATAACGAAAAAAAATGTGTGTAGAGTTGTCAAGGTTTTTGGGAACAAAAGACCGAATTGTAAGCAAAATTGTTAAGATTATTTGCAAAAAGTTATCGCGAAGAGAATTTAATTATTTGGTGTTTTGCGTCGCGCAAATTCTTACGATCCACCTACGGCATAGTGTCATCGCATAAGAATATTATTTTTGACACATGTGTATATTTATTATTTTAGTTTTTATAAATAAAAATATAAATAAAATGTTGCTTGGTAATACGAAACAATTATATAAACACGATTACATAGCATAATGTAGATAGCATGATTATACAGCTTTAATCTGAGATACAAAATATATCATATCAAAACGTATCAAATAAAAAAGAAATATATTTAACTAATAAACTTAAATTTAAAATAAAGTTTGTATTCTATTTTATTTTATAAAAATCGTTAAATATTATTTCAAAAATTCACTTATATCTATACAATTTTTTAAGTTAAAAATAAACTGTTACTTTTAACTGTCTGAGAGAATAAGAACAAACGCAAAAGTTAAAACTTATTATGTTTATTATAAAAAATTGTAAACATTACATAAAATATGAATAAAATAGTTAAATTTTAACAAGTGATCGTATATTGGTTTGAACCGCATTTGTTTGCGGTCAAAAATATGCGGCTTAGTCCGTAAATATGTCATAATTTAATTATGTTATTATCAGTTAGATGTTGCTATGTTGCTATTACTTTTAGAAGACTAAGGGGACTTGCATATAATTTCATAAAAAGCAATAAATATTTCTAAAAAAGAAATCTCTCACTTAGAAATCACGTGAGCGCGCATATAATTTCGTAAAAAGCAAATATAAATTTCTAAAAAAGAAATCTCTGACTTAGAAATCTCATTTGCGCGCATATAATTTCGTAAAAAGCAA
>NW_012026888.1:724825-725811 GCF_000956235.1 Wasmannia auropunctata
GAGATCTTACCGATGTAACATAGTCTACATTAGCATTATTTTTACCCAATATAATAATATACTTACTAAGGGACGTAGTATGTATTACAAAGTGTAATAATACTTTCGATTTTAAATTTCAGATAGGCCTTCAGATAGGATAGATTTCGAAATGCCTGCAAAATTTAATGGTGCAGGATATAATAATTTTTTAACAAATAAATTATCAGAATTGATCGAAATTGTGCCATTAAATATACGACAGCAAATGATATTTCAGCATGATCGGGCACCACCGCATAATGCGCGACGTATAAGACAAACGTTAAACGAAAAATTTCCAGAGAGGTATGTAAGTTTAGATTTAATTTTGCTCTGAATTAGCGCCAACAAAATAAAACAGCTTAATTTATTTACTATTAAAACATTTTAATTAATAATGGACTTTGTTAATGAGTTGCAGGTGGATTGGTCGAAATGGTCCCAGAAGCTGGCCGGCACGTTCTCCAGATTTAATTCCGTTGGATTATTTTTTATGGGGTCATATAAAAGAATATGTTTATAGAGAGCAAATCCAAAATTGCGAAGAATTAGACAATAGAATTACCGAAGCCATTGCAACTGTAACACCGGACATGATTAGAAATGCAATAATAAGTCTTTTTCAATGCGCAAGATTATGCATTTAATGTAATGGTGGTCATTTCGAACATCTCTTATAAATTTTTCTAATATTCAATATTTGTTAGTAACAATTAATAAAGTTATGTTGTTAAAATTAATATTTATTAATGTAAAAAATTAAATATTAATTAAATATTTATTTAATATTTTAGTATAAATTTATTGTTTATGTTTAAGTGTAAATCTAATAACTAATTTAAAAAATTATTACTCTATTAATTAGTCTTGTAATGTGTGCATTCAGTGTAATACATATTAAAGACGATACAAAATAAATTAAACTTTAAAAAAAATATAAAATTTAAAAATCTATTAATTCCTAT
>NW_012026888.1:725831-729080 GCF_000956235.1 Wasmannia auropunctata
TTGAAGAATTTGTTGAAGAATTAATAAAAAATAAGGTTACATTATTAACAATAGGTCTACTTTAGATGACGAAAAATATTAATTTAGATATAATTATCTAAATAATTAATAAATTTTAAGATAGAAGTATGATGTGTACATAAAAAATTATAAATACGTCAGAGTTTATAATTTTTTATAATGAGTATTTCGATTTATATGTATAAACCAAAACTATTATATTTTAACAAATAAAAGTTGACCAAAAACAAATATGAGATCATACAAGTTGCCAAGTATTGGATTAGACATAGAGTTATATATTTTTTAATAAACCGTTTAAACCATTCAAAAGTATAATATATTCTGCAAAAGTTTAATGCCACTAAATAATTTCAAGTTTTATAAAAGAGGCTTAAAGTGACTAAAATGACCAATGGGATGATAGTAAAGCAAAAATTTGGCGTGCCCGGATTGCATTAATATTTAATTGATAATATATATATAAATGTGGGCACGCCAAGTTTATATGCTTTATTATGATATAATATAAACGTAAGAAAAAGTATTATTTTAGAGTCTAAATAATAATAGCTAAAAATGTATTGCAAAATTGCTATTCTTAGCAAAAGAATAAACTATAATAAAAATAAAATATTATAAAATTTCAGTAAATAAAACATAAAACTGCTGATGACAAACTTTATATTTATTTATTATTGCGAATTATAAACGAATACAATAGAGACATACAAATATAATTCACATTTTTGTTTGAAAAAATATATAATAACATTTATGCATTTCTTGTAATGTCACAATTTTATTGCAAAATTTTTTTCAATTGCTTCGTTATTTCATCGAAATTTCATTCCATGAAAAATGCAGCTATTTCATTTGCCTAAATAAAAGATAGACGTTTACATTAATGTGATGACAATTGTTAATTCGTATACATATATAGTTTGCGACTTACCATGTCGAGTACGCATTTCGTAAATTCCTTAAACTAAAAATAAGAAATTATTCCGTTTATATAAAAGGAATCCTGCTATAGAATATGCTTTAATAGAACGACTATGCTTAACATCACTAATATTACATACCATAAAAATTCAAGGTTTGGAAAATTCAAGAATTTATTTTTTGCAATTTATCAGACAAGGTACACCAGGTTCGGAGATGGCCTCTGCTTCCGCTTCAGGTGCGTGTATAATTGCCACAATAAAGATTATGGCAAAAGCCAATGATAGAAATGACAGTTGCATCTCAATGCTTATTAAAGCTCAAACTGTATTAGTCTGTACGTTTATGATTTGCTAGCAACGCTAAGCGCTTATATAGTCCAAGAAATGCAATTTAGATATAACTTTCGTGTCTAATAGCTATTTCAATTTTATATAAATATTTTATTACATGATACAAAAATATCTTCTATTTTGAATTATAAAATTTCTTTAATCTTATGCACGAAATATATATATTTATAATGTTAATGCATATTGATAAACTAAAAAAACATTATATAATAATGTCTTGTGTTATCATGTTTATAAACTTGATAACTTTTGTATTTAATAGCTACTTAAATTTTCTATAAATATTTTATTATATGATACAGAAATATCTTTTATTTTAAATTATAAAATTTCTTTAATCTTATGCACGAAATGTATGTATAATGTTAATGCATATTGATAAACTAAATAAAAAAACATTATATATAAAGTCTTGTGTTATCAAGTTTATCATCAGTATTATTCTGCACATTTAGCACATTCTCCGGCTGTGGTTGGATTCACCTTAGACGCGAGCAAATGAATTGATAATATTGATTCCAATGCTCGGTGGAACAATGCAAAGCATTTACAGTTTAAATGTATTTTGTAACCCCATCCACGAATTTACGCAGTTGCGTTCTCTCTTGAGAGGTTCGACAACTCGAATAAAGCCCATAAATTTGTTCAATAATAGCCCATAAATTTGTTCAATAATACGTACGTTTATTCTCATATCGTTGCTTCAGCAAATTCCAGGCCATTTTATAATTCCGATTAGACAATTTTAATGATTTAATTATATTAACAGCACCACCTTTAATGATGATTGTAAGTATTGAAATTTGTGAGAATTTCTCACGACTGATTACCATTTATAATTGCATTAAAATATTTCCTAGAAAGGAAACCAATCTTTGTATTCTTCAAAAAATTTTGGCAAGTCTAATCTAAATAATCGGACATTGCCTGCGGAGTTTATTTCTACGATCAGAAATACGACGATATCACCGTTGTAACACCACTAACATCTGCCTGTACGATAAATTTCTGATATCATGCGCGCATCTCAATTTAGAGCTGCCAATTCAAAGAATAATTCTTCAAACGAAATTCGATTGTTTTCCCCATCATCACATAGAGCTTCTGATTCAAATTATACATTGCTGTAATTCGACCAATAAACTTATATATAATTTTCCTTTGTGCTTCTCTAAGGTCGCAATCAATTCAGGCGTTATTAGATTCTACAAGTGTCTGGTACTCGCAATGGTAAAGCGCTGGTGGACAGGCAGAGTGAGCTAAACTGAATCGAAAAGTCCTGTACCATTTTGCGATTTTCGCAATAGTTATCGAGATATTAATTTATAAAGATTACCGAATATGAACGCACAGCGAGATATGTCCGCCCACCGCAGACCGCAGTCGCCTAGCGCATGGCGTGAAGTAAGGGGTAATTGTTCTAACAATGCTGGGCATTGTTAAACCCGCGCGCCACGCGCTAGACTATTGCGTAGCGACATTAGATAAGATAAGCGCGATATTTTTAAAACAATTACTTCCACCCCGCATCGCGTGCTAGGCGACCGCGATCCGCGATGGGCGGTCGTATATCTCACCACGCGTTCCCATTTGGCGATCTTTATAAATTAATATCTCGATAATTATTGCAAAGATCGCAAAATGGTACAGAACTTTTTTATTCAGTTCATACCCACCACCTTTCCACTCTACCTGCCTATGAGCGCTTTACCATTGAGTACCGGATACCCTGTATATGCCTTAGTGCGTGTATGTATACCATGTATACATACGTTGCCTTTTGAAACGCGCTTTCTTCTGAGAGCTGAAATGCCGACGTAGCCATATATGTTATAACGAAATTATCAATAAAACAATAATTCAGCAATTGATCAGAATGTTTCTACTATAATCGAATGGAACGAATGTGTTTTGCTGTTTCTCTTCATGATAAATTTTTGCATATATTCCT
>NW_012026888.1:730276-775563 GCF_000956235.1 Wasmannia auropunctata
GTCATAATTTAAATTTAAAAAATTAAAAAACTTGGAACTAAAAGCTCGTCACATACATCCTCAACATTAATTTCAAATTAGTTAAGAAATAAGTTTTTGTTAAAAAGTAGTAAAGATTTCTTTAATAATGGAACTGCTATTAATTTTTAAATTTCTACTACAGATTTGAATAAGAATGTTTAAAAAATTCTTTCCATATAAAATCTTATACGTAAATAAACCACATTAATTTTTTAATTTGCTAAATTTGTCATTCAGATTTATTCAATTTTGACTTCAAATTTACAATTAACAATCTTAAAATTCTCCATATACTAAAGTAAAGTAAAACGTATTCAACAGAAAAATTTACGCAATAAAGAGTCAAGCAATCATTTTAAAAATGTAATTTAAAAGCTTATCTATTTCCGCAAATTAACTCTAAAATTATGATTCTCCCCACGCAACATTACTATAAATAGCTTGACAAATTCCAATCCTTCAGTCCTTTTCGAGTTATTGCCAAGTACGTATTTGCTAGTGAGAAAGTAAGTAATTTATAGTTTAGCATATATTTTACCTTAGATGTTATCATTTATTATTAATTTGAATAAATTTAAAATTATGTGGATATTTAATTAAATAAAAATTGCCATAAATGAACTTTTTATATTCAATACATTCGATTTCTATATTCTTATAAAAGTTAGATAAAGATTCTTATTTTTATATATAAATATTAATAAGAATTGTTTACTTCTTTTACACATTTGTCTTACACATAATGAAATAATATTAGCCTCCAACTTTATATCAAAATTTTATTTATTTATGTTTCACATCAGAACTTATTGTCGACAGAGAAAATGCGTTCTGCGGCTTTGATTCTGTCTTTGTCTGTAATGGTAATGGTGGTTAATCCATTTTCGGAGGCTGCCTACTATCACGGGGAAAAAAATATTTTCACGGGTGAGTTTTAAATAAATCTATATATAACGCGTATTACTCAACTGTTACATAAAAAACAATGAAATTAAATATTGTACACTGTATAATATTTATATATTAGTTTCAATATAATACATACGAGGTGTGATAAAAAAATACGGTGAATGTTGAGATAAAAAGAAACTCATTTTATTAAAATACGAATGTCAATTAGTCCTCTTCAAAATACTCCCCCTCGCTTTAATACATTTATTCCATCGTATTATATTGTATTATTTGATCATCCCTCGTACATGTGTACATATGCTAATCAATATGAATTAAGCAATTAAATATATATGTACAGTAAAACACTGTTTATCCGCACTCCGTTTAGCACAAATATATGTATATTTATTTCAAATATACGAACTCATAGTTGAGCTTTTGTTATGATAATTATACAAAAACATAGCGTAACGCAAAATTTTTTTGCAGCTAAAAAACTGTTTGCAAATAAAATATATATACAGTGTTAAAATGTAATATTGATTTTTCTTTAAAAAATTATTTTTATTACTAAAAAATAAGCATATGCTATTAAATATTCTTATTATCTTTTTACTAAATTATCTTATCTTTATAAATTTTGTATACCTTTTTTCTTCTTTTCCTTTCTCTCTCTCTCTCTCTCTCTTATTTTCTTTAACATTCATTTTTTTTTACCATTATTTCTTAATACGCATCATACCAGTGAATGAGTCGCTGTACTAATTAATACAAAAGTGTCCACACGATTTTTCTTCATTGTTCAAGTTTTGCTAGTTTCCAATAAACTCAATCCATTTTTCAAAAAAGATCTGTCAAAGAAACGGTACGGTAGACTAGTGATTATTAGTGTTTAACTTTTGACATAACGCTACAAACGTGCAAGAAGAAAAAAAGATATACATATAATTGAAAAATATTTATATTCTTATAAAATCGTAGAAATCTAAAAAAATGAATTGAAATAAATCGATTCGTTACTTCTTCTGGCACATCTACTATTAACATAACTTGTAATTTTATAATACATATAGAATTTAATGATGTATTAAATTCTACATGTTTCAAATGATGAACGTATTAAATTGTTATTTTAATAACAATAAATTAAATAACAACAAAATAAATTCTTTCTTTAAAAACAGGAAGATATATCATTGCTTGCAGAAATATTATATATCGCTGTATAATCTTCCTAACGGTAGTGTTGATTTTACTCTTTTTAAAAGACCTGTCCACTAACAATAAGATCCGCTTTAGATCGCATTGGTGTTTCTAATTTAAACTTTTGCAGTCTCGATTAGATTTTTATATAAAAAAAATTTAACTTTTAACTTTTTATTAATTTTTTTATTAATTTATCTTTGAATTCGATTAATTTTATTATGACCTAACTTATATCTTAATTAAGTTACATTTTCAGGCCTATTAACTTTAATTTACTTTAGTTTCAAAAAAGATTAACTTACCCATGCCAAAACCCATTATTCGAGTTTTTGACAAAATAAAAAATCCTTGTGTTAACTTACCCATTCTACTGTATATACATTGACAGGTATATATGACGATGGAACAGAAAGACTAGTAAATGGAACATCCACTACCATACAGAATTATCCACATTGTGCCGCCATGAAACTCTACGACATGCTTTACCAATGCGGCTGCAGCATAATAGCACCACAATACGTCTTAACTGCCGCGCATTGCACATGGCCAATGATTAGGGACGGTGTTGTAGAATATATAACCATCCTTACTGGCACAACTAACCTCGATGAAGGTGGACAGTCTCATGAAGTAGAAAAAATGTGGTACCACGAGAAATATAATACTAACGTTACAGGAAGAACTAATGATGATATTGGATTGATAAAGGTACAACTATGAAAACACATTTATACATACACATTATAATATACTTAAATATTATATTAGCTTTTAATGTGGTACGCATGTTTAATATACTTTCTGCTATATTAATGATAATAATAATGATATATAGATTTTAAATGATGATACTTGTACTTTAGCTACTCCTACAGTTTGGCTAATAGTATAAAATATTTTTAGCTGAAAAAGCCCTTAAAATATGATTCAACATGTCAGCCAATTAATCTTCCAAAACATCCTGCGAAAGAGAATGAGAAGGTTACGATTGCTGCCTGGGGTAGAAAAGGCAAAGACGAAGAAGTGCATAACCATTTGGGAAAAATGGAAGCAAATGTCATGTTACCAAAAGAATGCCAGTCTCATTACTCTGACAATTCGGAGAAGATTAGCAAGAACGAAATCTGTACTTTAATCGGGGCAGGAACTGGATTGTGCAAAGTACGTAATATTATATTATATATGACAAAATGTCTGAATGCACATTTGATTTTATTATTGTGCATCTTTTTCTGAAATGTTACATCTTTTTAGATTTAACTTTCAGTTTGTACATTTTGTAATTATTTTGTTATAATTATTTTGTAAGTATCTTATTCAATCATGACGCTGTATTCGGTATCACTTACGTTAGAAAATTACATCTGTATGGTCCAAGATAGTATTTTACATCATAAATAATTCATGTTTGTGTGCGTAATAATATTAGTCCTTAGAACAAAATTCTTATATTCCGCATTTCTTTTTTTAGTATCTTAAGCGCTTTTAGCAGTGGTAACGTTAAATTATTTGTATGATATAATATTTCGCCGTCTTAAGTAATGCCAAATTTAGATAAATAAATAAATAATCTATTTTTTGTTTCAGGGTGACAGCGGTAGTGGTCTGATTCGAGACAACAATCAGATTAAAAAAAGAGAAATTGTTGCTTTAGTATCTGGTGGCAAACCGTGCGCCGTAGGTAAACCAGATATATACACCAATATTTCACCGTACCTTCCTTGGATCAAAGAAAAAATGGCGGAAAAGTAAAATAATATTATTCCTTTTATGATGGATATACTTAAAACTTAATAAATATATATCATTGTGCAACTGTACATTGTTTATTATTAATTATTATTTATATACATTATTTCTATAACGCTTACTAAATTTTCATCGTTATATGCAGATGCAAAAAAAAGCTGAAAAGTTACTTGAATTTTTTTTACAATCGTTTTGACAGAATAATAAGTTATTAATTAATTTAATTATTTAATCAGTTATATGTATAATAACAGTTGGACTAATTTTAATTAATAATAATTAAATTTGATGCAATTTTATATAAAAAGTTTTACATATCAAAAGTACATATTACGTACGTATATAGTTATTTAGAAATGGTTTAAGTTTCACATTTATTGAATTAGATACGATAATATATGTACTCGCAATCAGTCTAGAGAGAGAATATATTTACGGTCTGCGCATAGGGACAGCATAGCAAACAAAGTGACGAGCTTTCGGAAAAAAAATATATACGGGACGTTTTGCGTCAAGCCTGCCACCTCTCCTTCCAAAAATTAATGCAATAGAAAAAATGTTTGAGCTCCCAAAATATTTGTATATTTGTGTATTTGTGTTTTGAATGGAACATGCGGTCTTTTGAAAATTTCAATATAATGCTTAAAAACCGCAAAAGTCACGAATGATCTTATAGTATCTTCGATTAAAATGTGAAAACTTCAGAAAACGGCTTAAAAATGATTATTATGAAGTTTTCGAGGTCGTTGATTACAAATTTAGAAACAGAATTATAAAATTAAAAATGATGGATTTAAAATGTCCGAATTTAGAATCAGTACATAAAGCGTATCATAATTTTATTATTATATCCCCTTCTGGCCATGCTATTTTATTTAAAACATTTTATAATATTATTTCATTTTTCAGATTTTATTTTTTAATTTATTTTCTTGCTTAAGATGTCCTGTATAATGTATAAAAATATTCATAATATCATTAAAAAATATGCTAAAAGATACCGTATACATGAATACCGATCATTACTTATTTTCATGTTGTTCAAAAAATTGTTAAAGTATATATATTTTTCAACATTGTAGTTAGTAATAGTTAGTATCAGAGGCACTAATTATTACTTAATCTTGAGTTGGCTAGTTATAATAAAATATTATACTAGAATTTATTATAAATAACTTCTTATTAATTACCAAAGGCAATTTAATTGTGAGCTGGTTATTTTTAATAATTTTTAATAATAAGCAAAGGACTACTCAAAATCGTAAGAATTGTAATTTCTTCGAAGATTATTTACATTTATAAAAACGTAAAATGTACAATATCTAAAGTTTCTTGATATTATTGCAGTTAGACATAGTGACGAAAGCATACAAATAATAATTGAAACTAATCAGCGTTGCGCGCAAGAGCCAACAATAAACTTTATTAAGATATTCGATGAGATACTTTATAGTACTAAAATATAGTTACATTATTGATGTAAAGGAAAATCGCAAATTTCTGAATACAAACATTAAAAAATAAAATAAAATTTGTTGATAAATAATTCTAAAATTTTTACATTAGTTCGTCATTAAAATAGTACGTTTTTCTTAACAAATAAATTTATAAAAATTACATGATTTCGTGTCATTATTATTTACAAATTTTAAGGAAAATTAATATAATCTACTAGTCTTTTTTTACATTCGGAGTAAAAATTTATCTAACAGTGTTTCTTAACTTGATAGTATTTTTTATGCATTTTAATAAGGATATTCAATGGAATACTAGAGCAGTACAAAATATTGTAGTTACATTATTGATATAAATGTGAATCGCAAATCTTTAAATACAAACATTAAAAAATGAAACAATTAGTATTTTAAATTACAAACATATACGTAACTTGATTATTAAAACTAATTTTTAAGATTTAAATAAGCATATTATCAATAAATTAATGTTTATTTTTGTAACTCATTTATGATTTATATATTTGTATAAAAATGATTTCTTTAAAATTTAATGATAAAGAATTACATGATACTAAAACATATAATTTAATTAATCATAAATATAATTAAACAAATATCAATAGATAAATTACCTTTTACGTTAAGATGATGTATCAAAAACATTCTTCTTTGAACTCGAAGGTCCAGGATCCTGTGTTGAGGGGCATAATTCTACTAATGGCTTATTTCCATCGTCACTCGGAATGCTCGGTATAGGTCTATATTGATATATCATTTAAAAAATTGGTATTTTAAATTACAAACATACACGTAACTCGATTATTAAAACTCATTTTTAAGATTTAAATGAGTTTATTATCAATAAATTAATGTTCATTTTTGTAACTCATTTATAATTTATATATTCATATAAAAATAATATCTTTAAAATTTAATGTTGAAGAAATACATTTCATTAGTGTAAAAATTCGGTAGATGTACAAAATACTTACGTCTCACACCACAGATTACATGAACGAATAATACAAAGCCTTTTGAGCTACAATTGAAAATATAGAAGTTTTCGGTGAGGGTGGGATCGTCAGAATACTCAGAACCTCCCGTGTATTACCACCAATACGTCCATTTATGAAATGAGAATTACGTAGCTATTTTCTAATAAACACTTAATAAAATCATAAAGTCAAAAATAGACGTGGTTCGAATCCACGCTAATCGTGCTATATCCTCACAAATTGTGGATAAGTATATGTAAGTATTATAATATATATTTACGTTTACGTAATTTAATTTTCTTTACAACATAAAGAAAGGAATTTTTTCTGAATAATATATGCTGCATACAATATAATGTACGTATATGTACATTGTGCATATAATAATTGTCATTTGATATCTCATCATATTTAAATATTTGAAATATATTCACACAAAACATTTATTATTTAAATAAACAGCACAGTTTGCCTAGCAAAAGATTTTTTTTCCACTCTCACGTTCACTGTATAAGAAATTATCATCTTTTGTTTACTTGCGAGTCGCAAATCTATATTGTTGTCGCGAGTTTATTCCTGTATCTGCAGTATCCCGAAATAGTCGATTTAATCAAAGGTAAAATAGGTAGCAATTCTTGTGCAATAAAAACGTTTCGCAGATCCATCAACACCGACGAATAATAATATCTCGTATCGGTGACAGATCGAAGGATTCTCGTCGCATCGAGCCGGGCTTTAATATATAAATTTAAATGACGATTTTGCAAATAATTGATCGATTTACGTGATTTATGTTTGGTGTGATGTGCGCACGGTCCTGCGTACGAGTTCATCTATTGGAAGACTGATTTTGTCTCGATTAGATACATTTTAACTTACAGATATCTTCGTCACGCGGAATATTATGTGATTCTTCACATAATTAGGTATGTGACTTTCCACAACATGGCAAAGACAAATAACAACGGCGATGACGTATCGAGTGACGATCCGACGTGATGATGGAAAGTATGCTGAATGACGAGTTTCCAAATGCAAGAGGTAATTAAATAATATCGAGCATATTTAGAGCGCTAAACAAACGCCTTAATTGCATACGTAATATATGCACAAACTTTAAATGAATTTTTGAATTTCCGATTATATTTGTAATAACAAAAATTAGAATTAAAAAAGATATATGAAACTAATATGAGAGAATGTTTGTTTAGGACGTTAGTTATGCGGGTAATAATTTAACACATGGAATAATAACGTTAATAAAAGATAAGCAACCGCAATACAATAAATAATAAATCAGACTGTGTTTACTTAACATCGCACATTTAATTTATTAGAATTAGAAGAGTAATGCATTCAGTCGGCAGGGAAAATACAAGTCCTATGGTAATTATATGTTATAGATTAGAAGTTTGGCACTCGGATCAGTTCACTTTTGGTAAATGTAAAAAAGCCTAACAGTTCGCTTCTAACATATTCATGAATCAACGAACGGGTTCTCTCTCTCTCTTTCTCTCTCTCTCTCTCTCTCTCTCTTTCTCTCTCTCTCTCTCTTCCCCCTTTCTCTCTTTGATTCTCTCGATAAAATGTCTTTAATTAGAATCTATTAATGCGTATGCTATTCATGGAACAATACGTTCTACATAAGAGTGTTGTACGCATTATATATTATTATATATATCATTATAATCGCTATAATCAACATTCACATTAGATTGTTTTATTAAACGCTTCTAATTATAAAGAAATTATCATTAATCCACTTTTGGCCAAACTGCATTTGCTCGATTTTCCGCAAAAATATATTTTCATTTTCATCAATGCATTGTAATTTTATATCTCAGGTAACTTGAGTTACCTATTAAAAAATCCATCTTTTCTGTTCCAAGAAAAGACATTGAATAATCAACAACGATAAAATAGGGAGGCACATAAAAAGTAACAGTGATTTTTTTAATAAAGTTAAATGCCTTTTCTAATATTATAATAATAATTATATTATTTTATACTAATATATAAAAATCTTTTAATTAATATCTCCTCTATATCATAAAAATAATTCCATTAAATAAAAATTTGACTGTTTATTTGGTCTAATTAATTTATTGGAATTATTCGACCGGAATCAATGTTATATTTTTGTTTACTATTGTTATTAAAACGTTTATTTTTGCTTAATAATTATACCTGTGGAATTAATTGTATTATTATTGTGAATTATATGTATAACATGCGAATTTATTCAATATTGGCCGAAAGTGGATTTATTAAGATTACCGTGAATTCAGAGATAACGTAACGTAAAATTTTTCTTAAAAATCAACGAATTCATCAACACGCCTCTATTAATAAATTTTCTCAGATAATACTGAAATCGCGCACGCACAACCCCGTTCATCGCTTATGAATTACGAACTTCGTCGCGCGTCAACGATTCGTAGTAGAAAAGATCTACTCTCACCCGTGTAAAAAACAGTTTATAGACTTTGACTTGTTACTGTTAATTCGCATTTAAAATACGTCAAATAATCGTATTATTTGGCCTAATGTTTATCGCTCGCTAAAGCTTGCACAAAAAACAAAATAGATGAGAATTGTGCATTTCGTAAATGATTCTACGTAATTCCATTCAAGATAATCATCGTAACAATTCGTCGTGAAAAAAATATAAAAGAAAAATGATTATAATGGAAACAACGCTATCAATCGTTTTTACTATTAATGATAACATAAACAATTCAGAAAAAATTATTAATCTGCTGTTATGGCACATTTTTAACAAGACAACCGTAATTCAATGCATATCGCTACATAAAGATAAAATACGTGTTATTATATTGTCGTAAAAAGAGCAACTCGAGATCTTCCTGCATTTCGCCGGACAAAATGTTAATTGTCTTATTAATTAACGTTTATTTGCACGATATGAGCAACATCAAAACAGTCGGGATATCGATAGGATGAAATGATCGCATGCGAGATCTATATAAAAGGCAAAATGAGAGTTTGACTTGTACACAGTACGACGGTATAAAAAGATATGTCGAAACTCGAGTATAGCTATTAATATAAATGCATTTTGTTTGCGTTCTTTGGTGGCAAGTAACAAGTAACAGGAACATACATATTCTCGATTACATTGTATATATTTGATCATTGTACGATACAGTGTCACAAAGTTCCTGTATTAACCCGATTACTCGATGTTTCCTTTGTTTATAGCTTTAAAACGAAAGTTCCGTTTTTTTTTTTAAGTCTTGATGCTTCGATTTTTATGTGGAACTTACGACAGTAGGGATCGATAAATGCCACTTTTATATAACGATCTTACTATCCTAGATTTTTACAAAAGGTGTAAAAATGGAAGGAGGTAAAGGAACACAAAAATTTTTTCTGAAAAATCTGTACTCTAGAACGAGTCAGTAAACCGACGGACTTTTTCGCTTAGACCAGAATTGAGTTCGTCATAAAAATCTTGCTTCAGTGAACAATCGGTCTGCCTTTTCAGTCGATCGAATTTATCTCGATCCGCCGGAAGAAAGGGGGCGTAGTGTGGACATATACGAAAAATCGACATGTTGTGATTAATGGAAAGAATGTCAGCAGAGTCAGACATTTCTTAGGCACATTGAGCTCGTGATAGCGGCGATAGTCGTGACATTCAAGAAGATCTAGATTTCCTGCTTATATCCTGTTTTAGGCTAATAGTACACGAGACACTGCGAACTATCCCGGATCGCGAATTATTAATCATCGAGGTTTCGATTCATAGGTCTCTCCAATAATCTAAGAGTTCCTTTGCTTTTCCAATTATCGGCTGCTATATCGAGATCGGACGCTGACAATCATCGAGTGTCAGTTCACTATTATTCGATACACGTTTGGCGCGATAATTTCGGGCTTCAACGAACGATCTCTGTAAAACTTCGTCGCAGATTTCACTTTTCTTAGGCACATTAAGTCCATGATATCCACGATAGTCTCGTACAATTTCGAACAATTTTCGTATGAAATACGTCGAGAGTCGCTACGGCTTACTTCGCGTAAACCGCAACGTGTTTCTCTCCTGCTAGACCCAGTACTGATCCCTCCTCAGCAACGGGTTCTTCTTGGTCCTTTGAGTTGTGGCCGACTGGCAGGGTAGATCGGAAGTGTCGAAGCTACTCCATTCATCGCCGTCCGCCACGCCGTAGGGATATCTTGCGGACACGTCGACCTCCGAACCGCTTTCCAGAGGGCTCAAGGGTATCACCTTACACTGCGGTAATGTCGAGGGCAACATCGGCAAAGGCGTGCTGGCCGTCACGCTGTTGTGATCGTTACTAAAAGGCTTGAGGTGTGGAGTGGCGGGCATCAAATGATCCGGAGGTCTGGGAAGTGGCATCACCCCGACGGCAGGCGTGGTCTCCGGTTTTTCCTCCTCGGCGTGCTTGTATTTGTTGTGCCGACACCTGATCGTGATGATCACGACCACTCCGAGAAGGAACACGCCGAGCAACATGCCGAGGATCAGCAGATAATCGTTGCTCATGTTCGGCGCGATCGCCATCTCGCCCTCGTGACCGACCGGATCCATTGGACCGCCCAGTGTGATATTGTCGTCGTCTATGTCGAGCTTAATGTGAAATTCAAAGTCGCCCACGGCCGGCTGGAAGATGGATGCCGCGAGAGTGAAGCTGAAGCTGTCCGCGACACCGTCTATCGACGGTATTTTTCTGCATACCAGATATATCACTCCCGAGATAATCTCCTGGTGTGAGAAACGCGTCACTTCTCGCTCGCGCGCGCCTCTCTTCTCGCCGGACGACGAGGAGCTCCTGATGATCCTCTTGATCTTCGCGTATTTTGGCTTCCTCACGACGGTGTAAAGGGGATTGCTGGTCCTAACTGGAATTAACTTCGCTAGAGGAGTCGCGTCCAGATATTGTATGGTTATTCGATTCTTTTCGCCCGCCAACGCCGTCATCGAGTTCATGATCATGAGAGGCACGACCTTGATCTCTACGCGTATGTGCTTCTGCTCGAAACCGCTCAATCGCGCCGACATTTCCAAGCTGTCGTTCGACACTGTCATATCGGTCTGCATGAACATCACGCTTTTCGACAGCAGATCGGTCTGCTTGAACGTCGCTGCAGCGCCGTCCCGTACGTACAATATTCCGTGTTTCGGATGCGTCGTAATCTCGTAAGTCACCAAATCTTGACGCGCGTTCGTATCGAGCTTAATATCGTTCTCCGTGATAAGCGCCACGTTTGAACCTTGCTGCAAATTTACCGGACCGGATACCGTCACATTCAGTCGTATAGCTAAAATGTGGATATTGAAAACCCTATAGATCGGATTGTAGACGCCATCCCAGACTCTGAAGTAGAAAGAAGCGGTTTGTAACGTGCCATTGTGTTCGTATACCATTCGATTAGAGTCCACGTCGTATTGGGTAAACTTCTCCACCGGGCGCACCTCCGAGGTGTTTTGATCAAATGGCAAAAGCAGTAATCTACCGAATGTCGGCCCTGAAATCACGTCGTATATAATTTCTTCCGGCGGAGTATCAGGATCGGTGGTCAAAAGGTTCTCCCGGGTGATGGTCTGATTTTGATTTTGCACGACCTTGAGGTACGGATTGTTGGTGACGAGTTTGAAAGGCTGATCGTTGATCGGCTCGACGACGACGGGAATGCTGGTGTTGCAAAGTAATACGTGGCCGGGTGTCAAGTGCAGCGAGAATTGAATGCGATCTTCCAGGGTGTCCGAGTGATCGTGATAGTAAGCGATTTTTCCGCCCTCGATTTGCGGTTGCGAAAAAGTGGTCACGTTTAAATCGGGTAGTAACATCACGTGTCCATGACTAGGTTGGTGAACCAATCTCGACAATACCACCGGATTCGGGATGCCGGCGTTAATTTGTAGAAATGACACGATGCCGCTTATATTCATGACGACCTCCGCGGAGCCACCCTCAATGACTCTCACGTTTTTCGTGGAAATATATCGATCTAAGCCTCCGCTCGAAACTGATATATCTATTTGGAAAACCTGAGATATACAAAGCAGACGTGTTAGAGATACAGTTAACATTACTTCTCGAAATTCTTAGTTTTAAATATTAAAGACATTGCATTTCTTAATTTACTAAAAATACCATCTTTTATAAATTATAAAGTACGGTGAGTGTGTTTAATAAAAGATAAATAAATATTTACAATAGATATTAAACATATTTCGTCACATTTTTTTATACCTGATTTGTTAAAGTTCCAGCGAAGTGTGTTTCGACGTCGAATGTGAAAGAGTCATTGGCCGTAAGGTCCATGAACTGCTTGGTGTGCTCGTAAATTACTTTACTATTGTTTATATCTTTCTGAGTAAATCGCTCGACCTCAAGCCACACCCCTTCACTTGTCTCCATTATAACTTTGCCTAAATGGGGTCCATTTCGCACAATGTATCTAATCTCCCTCGCTTCGTCAGAACACGTCGTTAATAAGAGCTTGTCTGATATTAATTTCCTAGTAAGGGGGAAGACATTAAGGGGCATATTGTGTTCGATGTTCAGACGAATTGGCTTTGTGGTGACCAGAATTGTGTAAGACTTCGTTGTGTGTACACCATCGCTTAAAATGAAATTTATTTCGCCATCAGATCCATCTGAAAAAAATATTGTACATTTTCATCTCTTTATATTAAATGTTGTATTAAAAATTTACAATTTTATTAATTAAAAAGATATTATAATTGCAGTTCGATTTTCCGAAAGTATATTACGAAATCTTGAAATTATTATGCATTTATTTTATATGTATAATTTATTATATAATTATATAAATCATTAATTTTAACATTATATTTGTATGCACATAAATGTAGAAAATTCTATAAAACAGGCCGTCTATTTAAATTAATACCTCTGAATATTGTAATATACTTACTCGTATGCGTGAATATCACTTGCAACTCATTGATTTGGCTCTGTGTAAAATTATAAATGTCCACGTCGGGTGAGGTGATTAATGAGATGTATCCATTTCTCACTCCAGTAACGTTGAATGTTATATCGTACGGGGCAGTGTCATTGTCTGCAGCTGCTAAGTTTGTCGACGTCAAAATAACGGAACCGCCTTGCCAAATGTTTAGCTTAGTTCTATTCACTAGCACGGGAATCTCGTCGTTAACGGGCTGGACGATGATCGATACATCAAAGGGCTCGCTCACTTTGTCACTAGCGGTAACCACCATCCTGAAGGAGTCCCTCAAAAATTCATCTCCGTTGTGCTTGTACAGTATGACCCCAGCGTTCAGATGCTTTTGCGAAAACTTCTTCACCTGGGTGTTCTTCGTGGCATCGAGAATCGTGCCGTGCCTCGGTTTCTCTACTATTCTATAATCTGATATCTTACCGGCGTAATACGGCGTCACAACTAAGAAGTTCGTCTCGCTTAGTATCACGCTTTTCCCCTCCACCACGATGAAGCTCTTCGCCTCGACGTAGAGTTTCTCCGGCACTACCACGAAGTTCACACTTAGACCGCGCAACCACGTAATACCGTTGGTAACGTCCACGACGAAACGATCGTTCGTCTGATTCATCACCGATTGAACGTAGAAGACGCGATTGTCGTTTATCAGACTCTGCTCGAAATGCTTCACCGCGTTACCGCTGTACTCCTCCCTCACCTCCTCGCTCTGCTCGTCGTGGATTTGTAGTTCTAGATAGCCGTTCCGCGGCCACTCTCGCACGAAATAGACAATTTCCGTTGGCGATATTTTGGGATGCATTATCTCGAGGCTCTTCCGATTCAGCAGAATGCTAGTGGCTTCCTCGACGAACAGCGTCTTGTTGTTTTGAATAATCAACGATTCCCAATAGCTCTCTGGATAGATCTTGATTGTGAACACACCTTCGGCATCTGCGCCCTTGACGAACACTTTAAATCTAAAAGTGTCTTTTGTTAATGATCCACCCAAGTGCTTGTATAACACAATACCGTGCTTCAAATCGTCTTCCGTAAAACTGCTCGACTCTCTATTGTGCTTCATCAATTTACCGTACTTTGGTTTTTCCCATACACTGTATTTTATGTCCTTCTCCGAAACATACACGTTCGTTTCTATCTCCAATTCTTTCGATTGAAGTACCACGGACTTGTTGAACTGGACGATCGAACCGTTGCTCTCTCGTAACCTGATGTACGGCGGGCTGGCTTGAATTTCAAGAACACCAGTCCTGTAAAAGTGACCGTCGGTGATGCCGAATTCAATTTTCTCGCGTTCATCTCCCTGATGCCGGAAAAGTATCATACCGTCGTTGATATCTTGTTGCGAGAATTCGCGTATTTGTACCGAGGGATTAGTTATCCTGTATAATCCACTCTTCCGCGCATCCCTCCTGGTGTAAATAAGCTCGCTCGTTCTAGTATCAATGTCCTTATCCATGTACGCGAGGTCCTTGTTTGTTAACAGTTTTTCGCCTCTCGACACGACGTAAAAAACTCTATCGATCGTTCGCTCTGGCGGATTATCATTTTTCATGATGATCTCAATTCGAAATTTCCCGAC
Organism: Wasmannia auropunctata; assembly: GCF_000956235.1. Classification (NCBI taxonomy): domain Eukaryota; kingdom Metazoa; phylum Arthropoda; class Insecta; order Hymenoptera; family Formicidae; genus Wasmannia; species Wasmannia auropunctata. Next base: position 745,159 of record NW_012026888.1, read on the forward strand.
GTACATAAAATCCGTGGAATCCATGGACGTTGCCACAAACTCGAAAGAATCTTCTTTTGTCTCGGAATCATCGTGCACATAATATACCGTTTGCGTCAATACGTCTTCTAACGTAAAAGACGAGACATTTTTTTGATCCTGCAATATCGAACTGTTTGCGATGGAGAGCCAACCGTGATCCGGTTTGATGGTGAGATTGTATATCAGAGAGGATACACCGTATTCCTTCGGATTCACATGTGTGATTCTCAAAGGTACTTTCGAGCCTTCGTCAACTTTCAAGTTTTCCGCACCCTCCAGTGGTTTGCTGTTCTTGCCGAGATAGTATCGAACTTTCAAATTGGCGTGTATATCGACGCACTGAGGCGCGTTAACTTTAAACGTTATTTCGTCGAGGATATTGGAATAGGATCGTCTGAATAGACGGTAGCTCAGTCTATCGGCCTCGATGTCTTCCTGCGTGAAGGTATCAGCCGCCACGAGTTTATGATCGAACAGAAATAAATTGCCGTATCTTGGTCCCGTTATGAGAGTAAAGACGATCTTACTTGGTGTTGTAACCAGCGGATTCGTCTGGTACCTCAAGTGGCCGCTCGTGATAGTGACGTTCGACGTATTGGTGAGATTAATAGGCACCCTTCTGGTCTCCTTCAGCTCGAGATCGATGAAAGTAATGCGGAAGTCGTAGGTCTGCTGGGTCTTCACCTCGCGCACGCTCGCTTGGAATTTAAACTCGTCCTGATTAGGGCTGCCGACGTTATGAAGGTAACGAACGATGTGTAATTCCATGTCCCGGCTGGTAAAGTGGTCTACGTTCGCCCAACTGCCGGATACGTCCTTCAATTTCTGCAAAACACCAAATTGTGGCGGCGAGACGACGTCGTAACGAATGTCGATGGTGTTGTCGTCCGAGTTTGTGGCGAACGAGAGATTCGCCGGTGTCAGGTAAGAGAACGAACGATGCACCACAATGAGGCCGGTATTGTGCATCAGCTTGATTTGCAGCGGGTAAGCTGATACGCGCAGATACGCGGGCTGACTACTCTCGATGCCATCGCTCACTTGTAAACCCAACATTGCATTCGGTTTAGCTGAAAAATTAAATACGTTTTGTTCATAAAAGCTTTCGAAAATAAAAGCTATTGAAAATGTAATGCTTCATATATTCTTCATTGCCGTGTGCATTTATATGCACATTTAAAATTAAACATATTGCAACGACAATATAAAAAGATAAACAAAATATGTTATAATTTAAGAATATGTAACGCTCTTTTTGCGATCAATAATAATGAATCCGTTACCGTTTCCACGATGCACATACGCGATGAGACCTTGCATCAATTCGGCTTGCGTGAACGTGTCGATAGGTCGAAACGGATGAGTAACTCTCTCGATGTGCCCCGCGTCGGTGTCTGCTCGTAAAACCGTATAAATCAGCATTTCCGACGGGGTGTCGGCGTCTATAGCCCATATTAACTCCTTGGTCAGTGTTTTTCTTGTACCCTGCAAATATGAGCGTTTTTCCGCACATTTTATATTTGCCTAAAATCATCCGGCGAATACTGCACAGGCATATTGGTTGAAAGGATTCAGCGAATTGGCGAAAAATTGCGCTGTTATTTCCGCGCTGACGTAAAAAAAAACGCATCAGGCGAGATATAGCGAATATTTTTGCACCATGATATTTTATATCAATATATTCGTTTAGCAATCAATTTTTTTCTACTGAAAGATAATTTGAGAAAATAAATTAATATAAAAGATCTTGTTTTCATTTTAATATTATTATGCAATTAATACGACAATTACATTTTAATGAACGCTTAAAAAATAATTGACGGTCAATTAATAACTATTCATGCTGTTTTCGCGTATTTGCTGTAAAATGGCTGTAGCGTACTTAAGCACGTCGGGACCGTCTCGGCGTGCACGGGGTTAAATGAACGTAAATATTGCAATTATAATTTCCGTCTTCATATTTCACGAGTATTGCTCTTCCGAGAATTTGCATCCGGATCGAGAAAGAAATATGCGTTATGCGCGTGCACGGTATACACACGCGCATACCCTCGAGCTTACACGCGCAGTTAATTAAGAGCGATGACCGGCGCGCGAGCGAGTTAAATCGATTTCGTCGCGGCTAAATTACCACGTTCTCCGAAGATGCACGAGCCACAAATAAGCTACTATTTCATCTGGCCTCCATTAATTGATTTAGTTGAGTGGCGTGAACTGCCGGCCGTTGTTTCGGCCAAGCCAGACGTAACGTGTCTCGAATTATCGCGCACCGTCGCCGCGCCGCGCCGGTGACTTGACGAAAAATGTGTCGTGATATAAACGCGTCGCTGGTCGAGGCTAGATAAAAAAAAAAAAAGAAGGAAGGAAGGAGCTTACAGTTTATTTTCGTGTCTTACTTGAGCCAGACGCAGCACTTTCGCGGTCGGGATCTCGAGTAACGGCGGGTCATTGACAGGAGTGACATTAACGTGAAGAGGGAATCTGAGGCGTCCTTGGAGGTATCCTGGAAGCGCATAGCCTGTCCCGGCCACCAACGTCAATTCCAGAATCATGCTGTCCTCTGTGGTTTCGCTACCGTCATGCATATACTGTATCTGTTGGGGAAGTGAATTATCATAAGGATACTGCTGTACGCCATATCTAACGTATAATACAGCAACGTTCACATACAGCACATAATCGGATAATTCATGCGGTTTTGAGAAAGCCTGTATTGCTAAACGATTACTAATGAATCGCAAATTTGCGAACAAAAAGACACGGTTTGTTCACATTTTTTTTTTTACATCCGCGCTTCCTCGTAAAATAAATCTGCATACGAAAGAAATCGCGCGAATATCAATAATCTGTTATGTATCGCAATATCGGGTTAGGGGCAACCGTGCGACGAGGAATGTGTGAACTTCAACTTGCGCGATAGCTCCGCTCGTTTCACGAGAATCTCAATCGGCAAACACACACTACATCGTGCTACAGAATCAGAATTAATCATGGGAGAGTACGTCAGAGAGTGCCCGACTCGTGTTATCCTTTCTAGCGTTTGATCTAACACTCGAGATCGACCGCGGTTCAAAATTAATTAGAGCGACAGGAGTTAAATCGTCGATTAGCATATCGAGTGGGCGTCGTCCCCGTGGATGAGAGCCGAGTCGAGACAATAAGGGGAAGACGCGAGTTTTTTCTTCCTCCCCGTTCTTTTTTTTTTTTTTTTTTAACAATTAGAAAGCAATTGGCAATAAACGATAGACGATGGCGCGGCTGGTGAAAAACCGCCGATACGCGATCCTTAACGAAAAACCATTAATGAGCGGTGGCGGGGGCGGTTTATAAATAGAGCACTGTCGCTAGATAAATTGAGTGTGGGTAGCGGGAGGAGCAGGCGAGCGAGCGAGCGAGCGAGAGCACGACAAGTCGGCCGACCCTCCCATGTTCCCGCCGCTAACGATTCTAAAGTTAGTCCTTACGGCGCGTACTATGTATAGCAGCGCGTGGTTCCTATGACGAACTGGAAGAACACATGACTTTCCACGTTTCTCCGTGCCTTCTACGGCCTATGCCCGGCCGGCCGGCTCGGGCCGCGTTTAGTCACCTGATATATTAATTAACGTCAGGTGCACGCTGACCGAGTTTCGCCTCTTACACATGCTCCCCCGCAAACTCCTCCGACGATTTCGAGTTTTATCGTCACGCGTGTAACCGACGGGTGAACACTAATATCGCGGCAATCGTCGCGACCGCGGACTCACGATCGAGCAACCAGTTTGACACGGAAACTGAACGTTAATTAGAGGATTTGGCAAATTGATGATTGGCTGATTGGGCCAGAGATTACCTTATCCCGATTAATGTCTTGCAACGTGAAGGAGTGATCATTTCGAGATGTTAGGAGATCCAACGCCAATGTTCCGTAAGTTGGCGGTGTCACCAAGGTAAATGTGACACCAACTTCTTCCACGCCGTATTTGGCGATGTCCAGTACCATCGCGATGTTTTCGCTCGTTACCAACACGTGTTCCCCCTCGAACACTATTAGAGGACTCAAAGAGAGAATTTCCAAATTTACAGGAAGGGTGGTATTCGAATAGATCTGCAAACATACCATATCGATTCTTTATTTTATAGATGTAAATATCATTAGTCTTATCTCAATATTATCAAGATTTATATGTTATATATATATATATATATATATATATATATATGTACATGTTGCTAATATTGCTTTATATTATATACCTATGTATATAATAAAAATTTTATATCTGTATATAAAATATATATACATATAAAATCTTCATGATATATGATACAATCTTCATTATTAGATATCAATTCAGTAAAGATGCAAATAATGTTAAATATTTTCATGTTACTAACATCGCAATGAAGAGTAATCTATGTATAGGCAGTATCTTGACTAAGTTAACTATGCATCTCCGTAAATCCATACGCTAGTTGCCGGTGACATAATTAGCTCGCAACCGCAACGTAACCCTCGCCAAGTGGGTGGAGCGTCATTGAAACTCAATTAAAATTGATCTACCTTGTAGTCCTCGGCGTAATTCGGCTTGATGCACAGCGACTGGTCGCAGTTACACCTGAATGAGTTGACACCCAGTTGCATGCACGATGCACCGGATACGCAGGGATCGGCTTCGATACACGGATATCCCCAGACGCAGCCCACGACGATGCCCTGGCTGACCTTGACGTCCGCTAAACCGAGGTCCTTGTTGTCGAGGATCATGTTGCGTATGCAGCCCTTGTAACTCACGTCGCCGGATCTAAGGCCCTTGCCCAAGGCCCGAGCGCGTTTGTTCAACTCCGTGCCGCCGATGTACAATGTATCTGCCAGATCGAGGAACCGATTGCCACCGGATGGCAGAGCCATTGTTTTCTCGTGACGGTCAACGGCGATGCCGAGCCCGTTCGGATTGAAATCCACGGTTATGCTGTGCCATTTACCGTCAGCCACCAGAGTGCCGTGCGTCAACTCGGTCGGGCCGTTTCCTTTATTCATCAATAGCCGAATCTTACCCTCGAGCAGCTCAATACCTAGGTAATCGGCGTAGGATGATTGCCCCGTGTTATACAGCAACAGGCCACTGTCGGCACCGGTCTTCAGCTCGAATTCCCATCTGCAAAGTCGTAAGATGGAATTGGCAGGAAACTTCGTTACTGCCCCTTAAGAATGGACTGCGCAACCGAATCGGACTCGTCTGATGTTACGGCCGTTACACAACGGCTTCATGAGACCATGGAGAATACTTTTCTAGATAATGCTGCTGATACCGATGCTGTTGAGGGCGAAATAACGGAAACTTCGATATTACTATGCATCTTAGCGATCGGATTAGAATTTCGCGGCTGATTCTCCACATGATTCACAAGCGTTGCAACAGCAGTATTAATATAACAAAGTAATATAAATATATATATATATATATATATATCAATCAATTTGTTATATATATATATATATATATATATAATACATATATAATGAATTGATTGATTGAACATAACACCATTAAATAATGCATTTTGTTGAAAGACTACAATGGATTCTTTTTTGAAAAAAAAAAAAACAAATTGAACTGTAACTGATAAGATATATACAAAATTCTGTAAGATTAATTAAGATATAAAATACTATAAATTAAAATCCCGACAGTTTAAAGATGTGATAATTTAAATCTTCAAGAATATTGCTTCTACAAGATAATTGTATGTTTTGCTCTTCGTTTAATCATCGTTCTTGAAACAGTACGGTGTTCAGACCTCACTACAGAACGCGATTAAACAAGCGAAACGTTATTCGTGCAACACGAGTTAAACGAGCGAGGCAATGCAAACGATGGTAGCAAGGGGGAGAAAGAAGATTGTTCGCCGTGAATTTATAATTGTAATCAAATCAAATTTCGCTCAGTCGACTTCTACCCGAAGAAACTTTGGGGCGAGTGATTTTCGCATTTTGTGCGGAAAGATGCCACGACTGCTGCGAACACGAAAGCCGATTATTTACTTCAGCGGGTGGATTCATTACTTTGCTTTTGAAGTAACATCACAGCGAAGTGCTACAATAGTGGTTACGAAAGCGGAGTAGACTTTCATCGTCATAACAGACAGATGCAATAATACACAATAACGCGATAGCAACGTATACTGCGGCTTTGAAATTACTGTTGCGTGTATTTGTATGTATTTGTGTGTACTACAAATACTAATTATATTAAAAAATATCATATTATTATACCGCACATTCTTAATGTAATTATTTCATATTGTTACCGATATCACAATTGTTACGATATCCCTCTACTTTCTGCACTTTTATTACCTTTGTTAACAACAAAGAGAAAAAAAATGAAATTTAAAAAATGAAATTAAAATACTTACATATACACGCATGTCATAAGCTCCAAACCAAGTTTAATTAATTATATATTTATAATGAAACTTCTAACAGATCACGATTATCTCATCGAAAATTAGCTGATTATTCAACTCTGTTAAATACGGGAGTTAGTGAAAATACCTGTTATGTTAGTCAGTGTCTTACCGCGCAATACAGTTCGCAACGGTTGTAAGCAAACGTGTACCTGTGCGAATTGTAAACGCAATTAGTTGTTTACCGTGATGCTGGAGGTTCGCTAAGGATTCTAATACGGTCCGCTTGTGTCTCTACATTCCTCATCAATCGATGCTTTGCTTCCGAAAGCGCAGTATAATATGTTTGTTCTTTGTACGCTAATGACCGGTGAAAATTAAATCCGTTCAAAAAATTTCAGCGGTTGAAATTACAAAAAGACATTCGGGGCTCTCATTTCTATTTTAATTTCTTCAAGCTTCATCGATTTAAATTGACTAAAAACACGAGATGCGAAAATTATAGCTCGATCCACGTTAAATACGACAATTCCGTCGCGCGTTTTGTGCGCGACGGAAGAAAACCAATGAATTAAATAACGATTAAAACGGCGAAGGAAAAGTGCACTCGGTTGAAGTGGAGACAACTCGAACGTCTAATATGAGCCATGCATACACGTGGCACTTGAATCTTCCAGATCGATTGAACTCAGAAAGCGCACGACGAAATCTTCACGGTTCATCGGCTTCACGTAGAACGCCGCGGAAGGAAGACAGTTACGACTGTCCAGTCATCCATTCGATTTCTCCTTGACTATCTACTTATCCGTTTATCGACGAGGATCTAGCGGTGTGCACTATGGGTACCTGGGTTCTCTCGATGCGAGAAGAGAGGTCGGTTTCTCTCAAACATTTATGCGAACAAAAAAAATCGAGCTGACCTTTTGTCTCGCTTTTAGCCGCATTAACGCAACAGGTTCCAACATTTATTTTCTCAGATAAGTGCTGAATTAAGGTACTACTCGGAACTAGTGTGCTTTTAATTCGGGACAACAAAAGAGTCAGAGTACCTACGCGGCCGGGGGCTTCTCTACGAACGTACAAGACACGGGAAACCATGCGTGCAACCAGGACTTAACTATCTGCATGTGAAGGCCGGTATTAACCGCGCTTACTCAGTGTACACCGCATTCGTGTGAAAATGAAGCGTTTTTCCGCCTCTTAGTATACTCCCGAATAATTTTCACGAGGATAGCACAGCGAGGACACATCTGGCTCACCGAAGTTTTTAGTCTCCTCGGACGTGCTTAGCATTTTTCGTACTACAGTCGCGTAAACGGAGAGTGTTTGCGTTCTTCTTGCGAAAGATTAATAACTAAAATAAAAATAAAAAAGAAGTAAGATGAAAGTATAAATAGTGAAACGAAATATCCTGTGTAGAGCCACTATTGGAAATATATCCTACGTACATTTTTCAATGTAAACATCCCCGCTGAGCTTTTAATTTATAGAAACAAAGGCTTTCGAGGTCGTGGTTCTATTCTGAGATACTCTGAGATATACCGAGAATCCGGAAAACCACAATGTACACAATCTACTCCTGGGAGACTCGCGATATGCTTGTCCATGTCCACTTCGCTCAGATAAAAATGACGCGTTTGTATGTCTCGAAAACTCTCTAATTCATTTTAAAAAATATTACGTATATTTGTGCGCATTCTTAGTTACATTCTGCTGGTTTAGTTACAACCAGCTTTCTATTTCGGTAACATATATATATTTTTTCTAACTCAATGTTAGAATTATATAAAAAAACCTCTAAATTACTTCTTTGATAATTATTATATCCTATACGTCGAAAGCATATTAAAGTTATCGTTATCGTAAACAGAATTTATTATTCAATTCAAATTGCACTCTACCTGCGAGTGCTATGTTGTATACTACAATATTTGTTCATTAATGTAAATAGATGACCTGTGACTCTGCGTCGTGAATAGTATTAATTCCACAAATGATCGCTGGCACACTAAGTAGCTTTATCATTATAAGCTTTCGAGCCAATCGACTGTTACCGCCTCGTCGAAGTGCCGCACTGAAAAGAGGGATCAAAGTGTTCCCATTGACGAAGCATCGTTGCCTGTCTCGTTGTGGGAGTTAACAGTGACGTAACTCCCGCGATTGAAACAGTTGCTCCCGAGCTCTTCGAGAAACGTAACAACGTTCTCATGGGTTTTAATCATTAAAAGCAGCGCGAGTGGGATGGAAAGTGGTAGGAGTCGCGTACAACATGAAAGGCCTTCCCTGACCGATGACTTGAATGCGGCCTGAATGTAGATATACAGGTATGCGCACGAGTATGCGAGTTATGCAACCCCGCCGTCGTCGACCTCAGAGAAACGGATTTTCCGCGGTATTACCATAAGATATTGGATTCGTGAACCACGTAAATGTATTTATTTTACGTGATGGCGCGACAGAGTCGCCGCTAAAACTGAAACGTTGCCTCATGTGCCTCACAAAATAAAACAGAGAACTCGATTGAGTTTATGCAAGCATGAATTTTACAATATCTCTGAAGTTTCTTCCCAAATTGTCATCCTCGAGTAAAATGCAAAGCCACGTACAAATAACGGCAAAGATAATTAAGTGGATTAAGATAATCAAGTAAACAACACTGAATTCGGTGTAATACAGCTCAGCGAGATAAAGCGCCGCGTCTCCTTTCTTGCATCGATATATAAACATTATCGATGATTTAGTTGATACGGTTGCGTAGCGACAGTTTAATTACGTTTTCTACGGTCCCGTAGGTGCGACGATGATAAATGGGGGTGTATACATTACAGCGGAAAGCGGTACTTTTGCTATATACCTCGAACCGGAGCGCGGAATGGGGCGCGGAATGGCGACGAAGGCGCCGTCCTCGACAAAGCTGACTTCCGTGCTCCTCGTGGCGTCGAATTCCGGCGAGCAGCCCCACGTTACGGCTGTTGCCTCCGACTGGCCCTTTCTCGACCTGGCGTACTCTATAACTTTGGCGCCGTTGTAAATTATGTCGGCCATGCATCCTCTCAGATAATCCGTGTGACCTGCGAATCAGACAGACGAGAGGAGGATCGTAAAAATTCGTCTCGCAAATTAATCTCGATATGTAACATCGACGAAGAAAAAACTTTGCGGAAAGTATTATCATTGCGTAATGACGATATAAACTTTCAATGCGCTCGCATTCAGATGAATCTGCGTACGTTTTTACGAACGAGTTTTGCAGGTGGTGTCCATTAAACATTACATTAATGAGGTCGTTATTGATTCGCGTTTGAAATGCCACGTTGAAATACAACTACGAACGATTGCGATTCCAGACGAATGAGGGCTTTTAACAGAGCTATTACTTTTTATTTCTCTGATTGGTGGCTGGTACATCATTAGCGAATCGAAGAAAAACTAATTAGAAGAGGAATCGTTTGCTATTAATCGCATTGCCAGTCGAATACAGCCGATAAACGTATATAAACGCGGTTCTCTCCAACATTCTTCCCTCTCGTTTAAAAAATATGTTTTCATTTGAATAATACTTTCGTTCGAAAACGAACGATTGCACAGCGAACAATGCAATTCCCGCTTGATTTTCGTACGCCTGATTTCACATAATTGCAACGAAGTGTTTCTTGCGAAATCCAATTTCGCCGAGTACCCAAAACTTCCTGCGACGTAACGTTGTCACGCGGAGAGAGAGACGAATAATATATACATATATGTATAATACGCGCACATACGTATTTGATATTTGCGACAGATGCAACGGATTCGGCGAAACCGGCGGTTTCACGCCACTGCGGGTGGGTTTGTAGCAACGTGAAGTTAATTGTCTTCGTGTGTGACAAGCGCATCTCTCTCGGCGTGTTGGAGTATTACCCTCGAGCTGCCGCGTGTCGATGCACTGAATGCTGAGACGGCGCTACCGCTACCTCTGGGCACGACAGAAACCAACAGGATATGTGTATATAATCGGTCCGAGATGGCCGTTTATTGGCACGCCGCGGAATCGTGAATGCAGTTTGCAACCGAATACCGGCGGCCACGCTAAACCAGCCGGGGCCTGCCTTAATAACGTCGTTGTGGCTTACCGCCCGCGGCCTCGCAAACAACATTGTCAGTCTCTGGCCTTTTTACATAATGCAAAATTTTATTGATTGTAAGATGTTTTGGCGCGCGGCCAATCGTGCCGCAGGACAGCGGCCACGGCGGTTTACGCGTCTCTAAACACCGGTGAAATTCGCCCCAGCGCGGTTGCCACCATATGTCTGGGTGAAATAACGATTTTCGGAAGATAGATTTGCATGGGTAACGGCAATAATATTTCAGCGGTCTTGCGAATTGACGGCAATGGTTTCAACAAACATTGCTTTTGCCAGATATCTCACTCTTTCATTCTCATTCTTATTGTGACTCGTGACTCTTAGTGCGATAAAACTTTCTCTTGAATTTCTTTCCTCTTAATCCTTTTTTCAGATATTTTTAGCTTTAACTTTTCGTTTAGTATAATCTTACAAAGAATTATAAATTAATTAAATTTTTTTGACATTAAAAGATTATTTCGTATTTATGTAAAAAGGAGCAGCTGGAGAAATTATTTAATTAAGAAAAAAATTAATATTTCGTGAAGAAACGACTATTTTGAAAGAGGCTGTGAAAAAAAACGCTGATAAAATAGATAATTTTTGCGACCGAAAGAGCTTCTCACGTAGGTATTAGGATTATGATATTGAGAGAGAGAGACACGTCCGAATGTATATATTTTTTATTGATTTCTCATGGCTATCAAATATACGTCATGTGGTGAGAATATCCTCTATATTTCTACGGAGCCGAGGAAATAGCGGCCGATAAGCGAAATCCACGCTGAGAATCTTACAATCGGCTATATAGGTATACGCTTGCATTGTATGCTTTCATATGTGTACGTGCACGCTCACTTATACAGATGCAACTGGCATGAAACACATATATGTGTACGATGTACCGCAGATAAGATCTTATTTCACAATTTATATTTGGTGCTCATCCTGAAAAAGTTAAGAATTAAACTTCAAAGTTAGAGAGCAATTAGAAATGTTATCTTTCCATTAGTATGGAGTGGATTTCATTTCAATAGAAATTATCTCTTGATGTTTAATCACCGGTATATGCCGAAAACTAAAACTCGGAGGTCGATGAGCAAAGAGAGAAGATCTTAAATCGTCTGCAGAAAGATCGATTGCAAATTCCTTCAAGAATTTTGTAATTACACAACTAGTTGATGCTATTTTCCGGGAACTCTGTAGAACTTTATACGAATCCGTATCGAAAATAGATTTCGCATCCTCCTGCTTCTTTTTCTTTATTTCTCGACTCGAGAATTTAGCGAGGCACATGCCAGGGAATTAATAAGACCTCCAAGGGGTGGACCACACCGTGCCGTGGGGTACAAATGAATTGTCATGAATATGTAAATTGAATTTCGAGGTGGTCGTCGAGTATTATGCGTGACGGCCGACAGGATAACGATAGAAGCACATCTACAGACAGAGAAAGAGAGCGAAAGAGAGAGAGAGAGAGGGGGGGGGAGAGGAGAGAAAGAGAGAACGAACGATGCTGTTTGTGTTGATCATATTCAATTTCGTCCGCGTCAATTCGAATGGAATGACCTAGTTGAATTTTTTGTCTTGCTACGGAGAAATGATTACCGGTCGCTGCGGCTGATGCGCCAGGCGTGCATTAAAGAGCCCGGTCGTTATCAAGCTGCTTGTGGCACGTTTGGAGCGCGAAGAGTGCAGCTCCGCTCAAGCATACGAGAGCCAAGTTACTCCAACTAACAGTTATATGACAGGAAATTGTAAACATAACATAAAAATTATTATTACATATCTTATAAATACGGATTACACCACTAGCCTTTTAAATTTTTATTTTTTCCCTTCACGTGAATTAAAAAAATTTTTCATCTCTCGCAGTTTTATATTTTCATATTTCTTTGAAAGATATATGGACGAAATTTATGACTTTATATATAACTCATTTTAATTTATCTTGACATCTTTTGATATATTTTAATCGCTTAATTGCATTATGTTTTAGTATTCGTATCTTTGTGTTTTTGGGAAATACTTGAAAAAATAATAGTAGATTCTTTTTCTTATATAAAGCTTTCGGCGCATTTTGCGACAGATTGAAAATAGAAAGGATATCCCCGCCTTTTCTTGGTCGTTCAACTCGTAGTGTTCTATGACCGGTGTGGCGGTGGGTTGTACTGTCAAGCAGAAGAACGTATAATTCGGAATTTCGCCGCAAAGGCGTAATACACCCGAGCGTAGCTGTAGCCGCCGACAGGGTGGAGGGAGAATTTTCCAATCGCCGTTTCTCACGGGAGACGTATCGCGACTTCCAATTTATTCGCGGTGCAAATAGAATCGCGAGTACGGTAATGAAATTAGGATCGGCACAACGAGATTATAAATGCGACCGACTTCGCGAATACATTTTACGATTGAGCGAAGTTACACTGGCATTGATGAAGTGCTGCTCGAGCGGTACATCGAACAGTAATTACGATCGTTTCTAATGCACGAGACGAGTCTCGTTCCAATGTTGCCGTTTCACACAACGAAAACAAAAGCAAATGTTTGAATTACATCCCCGTCCGTGCGATTTTGTGCAACGCGTGCTCCCGGTGCACCATTATTTAAGCCCTCTGCCATCGCGGAAACGCGAGACAGCGCGTATGTCATACTTTCGATATAATAATATCGGCCACCGTACCGTTGTAATCACCTGTTTTCACTCGTTGTCACGATTCAGCGCGATGACAAACAATTGATTCACTACTGTAGTAGAACCTATTATCCGAAGCGATCATCCAGAAAGGTGCCGCAGTGACACATTTTTAATGATCTGGACAAATTTATAAATCGAGGAGATAGTCATAATTAAAATTATTAATAATTTTCTTATCATTCAAATCTGTTCATCGTTTTTCCATTAATATTGATTTATACTTTCTATAACATAATTTGTTCGTTTTATACGTGTACTAATAGTATACGTCCTACGTCGAATTTCATATTTTCTAAGTCGAGTTTCCATTAATATGATTGCGCTGACGAGAACACCAATAACTTTCATTCCGGAGGAAAAGTCCCCAAGAAAAGTTTTTTTAATATTAAAATTTAATATTAATTTTTTTTAATATTAAAATTTAATATTAATTTCTAGAAAATAATGTATAGAATATGTCGAGCTTTTGCCTTAAAGATTGCCATCTAAAAGATGTTAAAATTTTCTTTTAAATATAATATGCTACGGAATACCATAGATTTTTAAAACGTAAAATAAACGTTGAAACTAAAGATGCTGAAATATTTCTAGAGATTTTCGGACATTATTATTCAATTATTCCAAAAGTGTTTCAAAAGTACTTTATTTTTTAAACGTTATCTTTCCTCAAAAATATATCGGATCTTCTCTCTTGATTTTTTAAGCTCCAAAATTTTAATTTTTAAAAGCTACAACATTTTATGAAATACGACGTTTAATCTTATTTTTTATTTCCATCGTGTCTTTATTCTATTTCGTGGAATTGTTATTACGGAAACCATACCTGCCGAAACAACATCGTCTCGCCAATGTCGTCGTTCTACGTAAATTGACATAGTTCTCGTTGTAATTTCGTTGTCCACAAGTGGACTTGAATATAACACGATTCCAGAAAATAATTCATCAAGATTTTATGATCACGTTAAACTTATCTCGCAACACAGTACGCATCATTTTCACCTATGTATGAGTGTGTGTTCAATATTCTGATATACATAAATGTTCACCACAATATACAATATCATACTTCAGGTTTTAATAATTACGTACCGTTTCTGTTAATTTGATAAATTAATCATGAAACGGAAATTAATAATATTATATGAATAATGCACGGAATTCGCGTTCTGAATTATTAAATTGCAAACGTTATTTATTTTACATATTTATTTTGTATATACAAAGCGTACTATCGGTAATCGCTCTTCATTCTTTTAGCAGTGCTTATTAAATTAATAAGCATATTAAATTATTGTATAAGTGAAAAGGAGGTAAATATACACTAATTATATAACAATCGTATTTTAATTAATGTATCCTCGAAATTAATTAAAGTTGAAATTCTTAATATAAAACAATGTTAATTTACATATTCGAACGTATAACTGCATTTATACATGTACCGACTTATCTATTATTGATTTTACAATACAGAAAATTTTGCATAACTAATCTTTATTGTTTAATTAATTTTACTTTTGATTTCTAAAGTAATATAATTGTAGTGTAATATAATCTAAATGTTATAATTTCTAATATATTGAACGATAAATAGTAATCAGCTAATTACTAATTAACATTATTAATTATAAATTTTAATTATTACATGATTATTTGATGTTTTTTAATAAAAATTTAAATAATTGTAATTAAATACTCCAACTAAAACAAATAATTAAATTTAATAATGTATGTAAATTTAAGAGATAAAGTTTATTTTCATTTTATAATAGGAAAATATCAAAATTAATTTATTATTACTATTTTTTATAAATTTTAATGTCTTGAAAAAAATGGTGTGTTTTTAGTAATAAATTAAGAAAAAAAATGATTTTGAGCAGAGTTAATATTTTCTTTATTTATTAAAATTATAACTTCTGAATGAAATTAAAATCATTCAATTTTACATCTCTCAGAACGTAAAAATTTGAAAAAGTGATAATAATATATTAATTTACGCGAATATTTTTTTTATTAAAACAAAGATAAATTTTATTCTCCAAATGCACAGAAGGTTACACGGACGATAACGCACGATAATAAGCCTATTCTTTATAGCTGAACTGCTGCACTAGTTTACAGCTTATTTATCTTTCTCTTTCTACATTGGAAGAAGAAAGATAAACTCTGAACTAGTGCAGCCAGTTCAGCTATAAGAACAGGCCTAATAACTCATCGAAATTTCAACTTGGAATACAATTAAGGAACAAGATATTCACATAGTTATGTTATCGTTACGTGAAATGTTTTAAATTAATAAATTAACTGATATAGCTATTTGTTTTGACGGCGAACAGCATGCCGTTGTGTAATGCAAAGTCGCCACGTGGTCATTCACGCGGCAATATTCGAGCGAGCAGGTAACAGGTCGCTTTATGCATCGACACTCATAACACCTCGAAACGCGATTGAAATAGATATTAAAAGTATGCGATTGTTCCTACAAGTCGCTATTGAACTGAGCGTTAATTAATTTTCGCAATAGAAAATTGGAAACGTAAAAAGGAATCAAAATCAATTTATAAGATAAAAGAATTATAAATAATTAATGAGATACATGGTAATCGTTCCTCTAATTTCGTGAAATGGTGGGATAGGGATACATCTCGCATTTCAACTCTCATCAATTTAAATGTAGTTTGCCCATTTCCATGAATCACAGGGTAATACGCGAAAATATCGCCAAATCGAATTCCTCGAATAACAAAGAACCGCGACATGTGCATATATATATGTATATATATTAGAGTGGGCCAAAAAAAAAATTTTTTTTTAAAATTAATTAGTAATACCCTCCAAAAGTTTGCTTAGACCTATAGACCTCAATATAATCTGGGTAAAATTTCATCGAAATCGATTAATATCTTTAGGTTGCCCCTCGACTTGGAAATTAGTAAGTTTATGCATTTCTTACAAATTTTTAAAGCAAATGTGTGTTTTCTTTACACCAATCAATTCATCTCATTATTCTGTGCCTAAAAATATTAGGTACTATTATCAAGAAATCAATAGTTTACGAAATATTTCATATTATATATCGAAATATGGCATGATAAAGTATAAAATATCTCGTAAAATTGATTTTTCGATAACTTTATCTGAATACTTTTATATGCAGAATAATAAAGGAATCATGTTATGTAAAAAAAATATATAATTCCATTTAAAAAAATCAATGTGATCTTGATCTGAGCTTAACGACGCTACCCAAAATAAAATCAATGATATTTTCTTATGTCCCGCTCCGAACCGTACAATTTTTATTTGAAACATTTTTCCATGTCTATATCATATTTTTCGAGAAATCTTAATGTATTATTCAAGAATATATTTCGGATACGTCATTTTGAAATGTATACTTCTGATCTTGGATTCGTGTTCTGCAGCGACCAAATACAACAAGTAATACTAAACTGTATTGAAATTCAAATATTTTTTCGAATTTTAACGTATCTCTGATATATATTAGGATGGGCCGAAAAAACTTCTTTTTGTAAATCGATTAGTAATATCCTTCCCCCAAAAGTTAGCTATATATATATATATATATAATTATACATACAATATGTATACACATATTAAATTGAACGAAAAGTTTGTTCCCTTTTTTGTACACGGAAAGAACGAATTGAACGGAAAGCTTGTTTCTTTTTATGTATATCTATGCTAATATTTAACATTTTGTTCAACCCATGAATTTTTATTGATATTATTAATATCAATAATTAATTTGAAATGCGAGAAAAAAAACTATTTTATAACATGATACACATAACAGCATTGATACAATCGTACCATTCGACACGACGCGGTGTTTGTTTATGCAAGGTCGCTGCGTTTAAGTTAACACTCGCGCGGCGAAAATCGAACCGGCAGGCAGCGGGTGCCAACAGCTGCGTAGGCTGTCTTTCTTACATTACTTTCCCTCGAAGCACGATTATATTCTCACAAACGTTTAAATTAGCGGTCGATTAACTTATGATTAACGATTTGTAAAAGCATTGAGATGTCGATTATTCATAATAGATATTTCGCGTTAATATAATAGTTAATTATCGAAGCAGTAAAAGAAGCAACAAAAGTTATATTCAAACGTAATAAAAAGTCATAATATTATAAACGTTTATTAACAATCGATTTAACAGCCACAGAATTAAATATACTCAGCATTAATTTTTTTTGTAAATAAATTGATAGAGCCGTATGCTGCTCTTATTTTTTGCGATGTTTAACTATTATGTGTACAAAGCGATCTTACTACCATTCGCGAAATTCGAACGGCGATGTGAATCACACTGTGTCGTATTATCCTTCGAAATGTGATCGCGACAAGAGGTGTTGGACGCGATTATTTCCCGCGAATGCCAATTATCAATCCGTTTATTAGGATCGCCGTGTAAATTTTCGCGCGATTGATTTCTAGTGATTAGTGCGCACAAAATCGATAGTTAACTGTATTCACGAGTAAGACTATAAAAAAATAAAGAAAAATGAAAAAATATAGAAGGATGAAAGAGTGAGGAAGAACAGAATATCGGACGACGACGAAGCAATGGGATAAGTAATTTATTATTATAATGTATTAAACAAACCGAAGACGAGCAATAATAAGTGTAAGTTAACTAAGTTAACTTTACTTTCTCATTATTCATAAAATTACTTATATAATATATTATTATATAGAGAACTTATAAAAAAGTTTCAACGTGTACAAAAAATACACTTTGAGTACATCTTTCACATGAAAGTTTTTTAAAATGTGAAATTAAATTGAGAATTCAAATGTTGTATGAAATTTGTATTTGTAGTTTGTTATTTATTATCATAAATATTCATATAAATGTTCATATATACGTTCTTTTTGTGTTCACACATATACGTTTATGAAAACATCACAAATTTCATACAACATCCAAAATCCGATCTGCAGATAATACCGATGAAATACTTAAAAAAAACTTTCATATGTAAGTTACTCAAAGTGTATTTTATATACACACATAAGACAAGACATTCTTAAAAA
Source organism: Wasmannia auropunctata (assembly GCF_000956235.1). Classification (NCBI taxonomy): domain Eukaryota; kingdom Metazoa; phylum Arthropoda; class Insecta; order Hymenoptera; family Formicidae; genus Wasmannia; species Wasmannia auropunctata. The sequence continues at coordinate 763,430 of NW_012026888.1, forward strand.
GTAATGGATTTCTAAATCTACATATGAGATTAGAGTTGGGATTTAAATCGATCTCGACGGGACTTGGAACCCGTCGACTGAAAGTCGGTCGTTTTCACACAGATCCACGCGTCATCTATAGTTGTGATAACAAATACCTAATGTCTACATGAATTTCATGTAACATCTGAATCGAATTTGAAAACATTTTAATAAATTTTCATGCGTAAGCTATACTTAAAGTGTATTTTGTATATGTACACGTTTGAAGTTTTTTATAAATTCGCTATATTGTTAATAATGAGAAAATAAAATTAACGTTGTTCACCGATTATTGCTCGTCTTTGGCCTGTTTATATTGTTATATTGTTTTACAATAAACAGCGAGTGATTGATTTTAGTTTTAATTCATTATTATTTACTATTTATTACATATTTGCAGAATTAATAATTATTTTATGTGTGTAATAATTGTTTTTTGAAATATTAATTATTTTGAGCGCTGTAATAATTTGGGTATATTCGTATTTTACAGTTCAATGTAGTTTGCAGTGTAACATACAACTCCGCTGCTGCGCGCAGCGTATGATCGGTGAATGGCAAATCATTTTTTCAATCTTAATTTGTGATAATTGTATTAAAGATTGTAAGAATACTACTGATATAACATCTCACAGATCCATTGCCTTAAAATGAATGGATCATAACAGTTTAATCTTAATATTTATTTAATCCTGGGCAATGTACGATCATCAATTGATATATGAATGCATTTATGCATGAGAATATACATACAAAAAAAAATTTGTAGAGGTTACTATCAATTTATACTTTAAACATTTTGTGGCTTTATTACATAATGAAAAATTGCAAGATGTATAACTCCAATTGCTGAAAATATATAACCTAATCAATCTTGCTTAACATGAATAAAAAAGAAAACAAAAGGAAAGAAAACATTTCCTTAAAGTAGAATAAAGCTTGGTAAATCATAGTAGAATAATTTTAACAAAAAAAGAATTATCTCTATATTTAATAAAGATATCCATTACGTCTTTTTGCTACTTTTTTTGTCACTCTATTATATTTAAATAAATATAATAGAGATATTTAAATAAAATTTTCAGAAAAAAAATATCATGAAGATATTATCATATATTAATAATGCTATTTCTGAAAAATGTTTTAAAGTATTAACTTTAACTTTCAAAGTATTATAATTGTTATAATTATTAAAATTTCAGAATTCATTGTTTAGATAAACAGTAAATAATAAAAAAAAGAGAAAGTAATAAAATAAAATTATATTAAGTAAAATGCTGACATGTTTAAAATAAATGTTTATTTAAGTTCCTTGATGGTGTTCATTTCTCATAGACAGCAACCTATTTATATCGTATATGTATTGTAGGTATTCGTATAAAATAAAAATAAATTAATTTTTATAACATGGAAAAATAATTAACGGTTTATTTTATTTTCTTCTTTCTTTCCCATTTCAAGATATACTTTTATTAGAATTGAGTTCTTTTTCTCAGTATATTTCTTTCCAAGATTAAATATTATATATATTGCTACAAAAAAAATAATAATAAATAAATTTTTTCAATAACCACAAATATGAATAAAAGAAAGATCTATTTCTCACAATCATATACAGTATATTCCAACTAATTGTTTAATAAGAAGACACAATAATAATAACTTTATCCTAATCTTTCATAATCTGTTCTGTCTATATTTATTGATGATTCAACTTTATATCGTTTCAAAACAAAGTAATATAAAGTCATCTAAAGGCCATAAGAAATCAAATGATAAAATCAATGTAGCAATACGAAATCAATATTATTCAATGCATACAAATTAACAATAAAAACAGATGGTGTGCGTATAAATGTAAGGCCTAAGTATATATGAATTTACAACTGATCCTATTAATCAATTTTGATCAGTGTATAATTTGAACATTATTATAATTTCGACATTTTCATATTAAAATTATCGATTCTAATTAATCCCCAGAACATGTCCGTTATTGAAATATTACATATTAATGATTACAGGACACTCTGTATAAAATATTTAATATTTGATTACTGCTGTTTTGAGTTCGCAATAAGAATACATCCACGCATAAGTTTTATTTGATTTAATCAGGATTATTTTTTAAAAATTTCTTGGTTTTGCACTTATTAATTTTATTATTTTTATTATTTTTATAGCAATTTGGTTGAGTCTTATTTAATTAAATAAAAGAACATGTAACTATTCTGATATTATTAATGTGATAAGTCTGTATATAAAATATATTTTACGCAAATTAATTTAGTCAAACAATTATTAATTTATTAATTTTAAGTTTTCTCATGTGCACTGTTTATGAAATTAAATTTTTACTGTAAATAATTCACCACTATCATAACTTTACTTTGAGTTTAGTTTTTGGTACGTGATAAAAGCGAAATATTAAAATGTTAAATTTTTATTCTGCAATTTTTTCGAAAAAAATTCAATAAAGATAAAACTAAAAAATTGCATACGATGATCGTGTTCTGTGGCATCGTCTCATCTCAATTTCGTTTACATGCAATAGTTAACAATAACATCCAGAAAAATCCTGTATAATATTTCCGTTGTTTACTGTAAATTTATTTACACCTGTGTATTTCTATTTTATCAATATTCCTCACGGGCATACGATATAAACCAATTTGCTGGAAATAGTTTACCACCGAAGTCTCTGACGACAGCTACGAAAAACAGCGTGCTCGAGACGTGCGCGAACGCGACGCTAATTATTTATTAAGCGAGGCTCTTAGGCTTGATTACCTAATCTCTCCATCGTCGTCCGCTGCAGGCGGGCTGGATTGCCGACCATTTAACGAAACGAAGCGAAAGAAAAGAGAGATGGTCGTGACCGCGGCGCGAATGCAACGTCGACGGATATAATGTTTGCCGACGTGCTGCAGTGTATCGAATCTAGTTCAGTCACGTGGCGAGACAATTTATCCGGATGAACCCGAGGCTCGCCTTGCCTTTTCCTTGCTTGCCTTGCCGTCTTACCTAGAAATAGCTCGTTGAAGTCGCCCTGTCCGCCGATGAAAACGCCGTAGTGTATGTTCAGCTCGAAAAAGCGACCCGGCAGTTGGGACCTCGTCGTGTGTATCACGTCGATCTGCAGGCTGATGTTGGCCTCGCGTCTTGTCAAATTGACCTCGTGCCAACTGAGGTCGTTCAGTGTCAACCCGCGGGCGCTCGCCATCTCATTCTCACCCGCGCCCAGATTAATGTGGACCTGCGACAAAAAGCAGTAGGAGAGCGCCGCTCGTAAAAGTCAGTCTCATTTTTACCGGAGTTATTGTGAACGCGCCGCTACCGCAAATGGGTTTTATACGTACGCGCGCGCTGTACAAATGTATTCTTGTTTTGTTTTTTCTCGGTCTTTTTTTCCCCGAGGCCGGTTGTTCCTCCTCCGAAATAGAGCATCGGTTTCCGGCCGTAGACCCGGTGCGCTTTATGCTCTTCCGCGTCAGCGTCGTGTAGCGCGTAAAAAAAATATTATGGAAACGCGTAAAGAGTTTTCACCGGTGAATAGCGAGAGAGAGAGATGCGCATATACTTTTAAGAGATTTAATGAACGAAGTAACTGACGGCTGCGCGCAAAAGCCACTAGAAGCGTCCTCCGTCATAATGCTGTAAGGTAGCTTACCTTCTTTGCGGTCTCGACGGTGTGATCAAAAAGTTTCGCACTTGCTGAGAAATAATTATACCGCATCGAGAGAGAAAGAGAGAGAGAGAGAGAGAGAGAGAGAGAGAGAAAATAGGCGAAATCCGATAAAAGTCTATAAGCGGTGAAAAACATTTTTTAAAACTATAATCGCTTTTGAAATAAAAACGGTGGATTTTTGAACGTTAAAATTCAACACGCGAGATTAAACTTATCTCGTTAAAGAATCTCGTTAATTTGCTGGGAATTTCGTGATTTCAGTGGAAGTGTTCCATTCTTCGTGTTTTTCGAGGAGGAGATGTAAATACGCAAAAAAAAGTCTAGATTGCCAAAGTAGTACCAAGCTCGGCGTACGAGGTTTCCTGGCGCCAGTCATGCCCTGCAAATTCTCCGACAGCGTGAGCTGACAGGAATCCGACAGCTCGAGGTTTCGTGTATTCCGTCTGCACTTGAGGCACTCGCACAATGAGTTTGCACACCGAGAGAATGAAGAAGGCAGACAGCTAGACAGACAGTGAAAACGGCTTTCGGTCTCGTACGAAAAATAAATGTCGAATCCTCCCCCCGATAGCTTCTCATACTCGTATTTTGCCAGTATCCAGTAATGAATTATGAAGTGTGACGGCGCGGTTGCAATTTAGCGATGTCACTGATAAGATACACCGTTTTCCATTTTCGCAATTATTCTATATTTACCTGAGTATATGCGTAAGGATCGTATATGAGACGGAGATATGTATCGTTATTCCCTTAAAACGCGTCGTGCGGCAACGGTTACTGCGCAGCCACTTTGTAATCGCGCCACCGGGGATTCCTAGTTACGCGTGGTGGATTTACAATACATCCACTCGGGTATAAATTCCAAACTCCCTGTGCATATTTAGATTCGCGGAAGTCACCTAAATCAACCGCTGCCTGCTACGCTGTCGCTCGGCATTGTACGTTCTCAAATAGTTATAGATCGTAGTATGTTTGATGATAAATTTTCTTACGGCCAGATGGATATTGTCTGAGGCATTTATACAGAATTGATATAAAGTCAAAATATATGGAATTTCAAGGAAAATAAGAGGAACTCACATGTAATTGATTTGATAAAAATTATACGTGTAGTACCACGTGTACCAAACTTGAAAAAATTTTTTTTCTATTTATAGTGATTTATTACTGCAGTATTAAATATTTCATTAAAACTTAAATATTAATTATCTATATTTAAGAGAGAAAGATATAAAATTAAAAATATATGAATAAACTTTTTGCAGGAATATAAAACAGGAAAATTGAATGTAGGATGACTATATATGCTGTAGATAAATGTCTTTCCCGCGATTATTTTCTATAGCTTCGCTCAAACATGCCCTATGTTTCAACGAGCGATGTAATACATTATCGAGTTACCGGATAGTACACGACGCGCTTTATAGTCAGAGGTGAAGTAGCGGAGCCCTGATAAAGAGGCTTTAATCGCGACCCGGTTCGAGCATCCGAGACTTATGGCATTCCGGTCGCCACGGTATTCTTCAAGCGGTTTTCGTTGATCCTACGTAAGAGTTCGTCCGTGAAACGTCCGCTGAGGTTCTCCTCTTAATGAAAAGTCGATCGTCCGAGACTAAAGTCGCAGTGGCGGCGCAGCGTCGCCAACCGCGCTTAAGCCCGCACCGGCGGCGACCCCTTCGACTGGCGCTGCACAGCGGCGCACATCTCGCCCGGTTTTATGATCGACCCGATAATAAAGGCGCGAGCTTTCGCGAGTTGCGAGCACGGCCGACGATAGTAGTCGGAGCAATGCCGGATGACTATGCAGGACCCATTAATATGTATAAGCGCGAGGCGAGACACTTTGCAGAATGTAAACGCGCCTTTGTACACACACACACACACACACACGTACATACAGTCGCAGGGTGGCCGCATTATGAATGCATCGACGATTGGAAAGTGAACAATATCGGAAGCCACACCGATGCATTCCAACGTGAACGCCGAATCGTCGGATTATCCGGTGGCTCAGTTGCGGCCGAGTTATTGTGATACACTCGGCATCCGAGTTTTACCGCAAACATAGATTGCGACGCTTGCAAAGTAATAGCGGAAGAAATGCACGCCATGAGACGTACAAGAGCGCTCCGATTAATGATCCATTCATCGTCGCGATGTACCGCAGAAAATTTTCCTTTCAGCCTTCCCGTCAGCCGCCGCTAATAAACGTCGCGTCGCATCGAAAAGTAAATATTGCGATACGCCAGAGTAATTAAAATTCAATTCACCGGATTACCGAAAGATTCAAGATTAACGATCATTTCGCGCTCGAGATGCACTCACTCGGCGAAACGAAATGCTCACTTTCCGTTTAGTTTGTTAGAATAGGCGTGTTCTCTCGTTGCTTTTTAAATGCAAGTTCAACACCGGGGAGAGATATTTATTTGGGTCAGGAAAAATGTCGCGCATTGCTAGTAACGATGTTTCATAATTACTAGGATTACGGTCCTCTTAACGAAGAGGAAAGATACAATACGAGACTCTTTCTCTAATTACGAGGCATTATGGCTCATTATATTAACTTGCTACTATCAAATTCTCGGCATCTCGGACTCATTATGACGCTTTCGGCGCTCTCCTCAGTTTATTAACTATATTTTATTCTAACAAGGCTTCTCTCACTTTTGTATTTGCAATTGAAAATTTTCAAATTTTCATTTACGCAAAGAGAGAAAGTCAAAATCTGACGCACGTAAATAAATCAAAGATATAAGTATAAGTATAATATAAAATGAATCGAAGGTATAATCATAAGTATATAAAAAATAAATTTAATTAAGAACTTTGCACGGAAAAAAAAAAGTTTCGTAACTTTCGAAATACTGAAATGTAAGAGACTGGAGACTTGACTACGTCGCCAGCCGTAAAGCAAGGCGATACCGCGATATATCGCCGCAATTAGGTTTCTGAATCATCGGATTATCGCCCCGGATAGAGGGGCTTTTAAGCCTCCGGAGGCGTCGTCGGTCGAGACTCCTCCCGTCGTCGTGGAGGCACACGAGGTCCCAGAACTGCCGTTGCACTTTTTGCCCCAGCCGTTTATCCTGTCTTCATCCTTCTTAACGATCTTCTTAACAAATTTAATTAAGCCTCGACGGCGAGCAGCTTCTTTGCGCCGCACGGACTTAACCCTTCGCGAAATTAGATTCGCGCGGTTTTCATGCCGGGATTCATGCACGTAATCAGGATACCGCACCTTCACACGGCTAATGCACTCATAGTGGAGAGAGCATTTTAATACTCTCGAATACATAATATATTGGGAGGTGTACTACGCGGTTTTTATCTTCAAGACAAAGTTCTTAACTTGAGAGAGAGTAAAAAAGAAAAATAGCTGATGTACCTACTGCTCGAGATTGCAATAAATTTAATAATTAAAATGGACCGTGTATTGAGCACTTTGAAATAATCACAGTCGTAGCGATTATTCTAATTACTCTTGTCAGCAAAATAATATTCGACCGCGCGCGCGCGCGCGCGCTTGTACTTCTCGCAATTGCGAGTGCCAGCTCGCGAGAGAGTTAGGGTGCCAGGCACGTTTCATTCGAAGGGGGATGGGGAAGAGGGCGATAATGAGTCATGTAAAATATGAGAGTATGCACGGGAATATTAATCGTTGGAGAATTAATAATCTGCGGCGAAGTTGTAACTTCGTTCCAGCGCAACGTTCTTTGTACATAATTAGAAGCAGCGCGGCTCTCATCAGCGGTTATTATCAAGAGACAGGATGGCTACTGCTACGGGACTCTATCGCTGTCAGCCTTCTTCTCATTATGGCCCGTGAAACTTGTTTATAGGCGCGTAGCTGTACCACTCACTGTTACGTACATGTTTCATGCAAGGGGAAGCCACGTTCATCTCCACCGCTGGCAATCTTGACGCTCATCATAATAACATAGATATCGATCACGTAAAGTTCGTATTCCGCGTATATTCAATCGGAATTTCAATTTCTGACGCTAACGAACAGATGTGAAATTGGAATTTTGTTTTAATGCGATATGTATTCGGCGTATTTTCACGCCTATATACGCTCCAGCAATGCCGGAAATACATAGATATCCTCGAAGGATCACGTCGAGGGGATGATAAATTCTTATTTTTATTTTATCATTTTTCGCGGGCAAATGATTTTTTTTCCTGGATTATCGAGAGCGAATCTTGTTCATTCATTTTGTATGCATTGCCGTATTATACCGTACGTTTAATTATTGCGCGTAAATCAGCGCACGACTCGCGTTTTCAACGAATGAATTATTTCTTTAAGAGTAATTTTTAATGGGAGCTATTCGTCTCTCCGGGGAACCGAGAGCGAGTGCCGTGGCTGCGTTTGCGCGTAACTCTTGCGCGCGATCTTTTTTTTTTCTTTCTGCCGGGGCGAAAAAAAAAGAACTCGTTCTATCATCTGGACCGCGAGGTTCATTATTGCGTAAAATCCGACCGAGTGACTTTCGTCTCGCGCGGCGGACAGTTCTGACCGATCGCGCGCGTGAAATTTTGACCGATGCGCAAAAAACGAACGCGACGAGCAGCATTCCAGCCTCGAGCCGAAACATACATTCGTCGCGCCGTACGTATCGTATCGACGCGCAATAAAATTGGGTGGTAAAAAAAAGAAATCGACTCCGTCCGCGCGCGGCATCGCCGCAATTTCATTTCGCGAAACATCGATGGAAAAGACATTATGCGGTTTTGCTCCCCCGTTGTCGGTTGTGTAGTACGTGTTTGCGGAGTGAACCGCGCTGCATCGATGTTGACGCGCGGCGACGCTGCGTTATCAAGCCATTAAAAGGAAGTCGATCCTTTAACGAAATAACAAGGGCGTTCCATTGTACTGCTTGTCAACTCCGCCGTGAAATCTTTCATGACGGCGGAGACAAAACCGCGTACGAATTTATCGTAAAACACTCTTCCTCCTTTCTCGCGAACGTCGACTCGTCGACCAGCTCGAATACGATAGTGGCAGCGGGTTAACTCTTGGCGATCGTGGCGCAATTGCCACCGGACGAAATGCGATATTCCGCGATATCGAAATCTACATGCGATTGAATTTGGCGGCTGGTTTGGCCGTACCTCGCCCGTGGCGAATCAATTTATTGGATTCTTCCTCTGTGGTACATATGTCTGCTCCTTTGTATTGTACATAAGGTTTTCTACCCTACACGTGCATGTAAGGTATTTATATCGGAGTAAGATATTGCGAGACTCCGGGCTCGATATCAACACGTGAAAAACAAGTGGCGTCGCTTGTGTATTCTTGTACATCGATGTATTATTATCAGTTTTATAATTAGCGTTTTTAATAGAAAACTTTTTTTCTCCGTATATCTTTAAATAATACAGAAGCAGAACTTATTCTAATAGGTGGGATAAGTTGAAGTTTTGGACGAAGAAACGCTGTTCCATGGCGTTATCGATTTCGATGTGCCACGGTATAAAAGTACGTTATCCTATTCTTAACTCTTATCTCACCCTTAACCGCGCTTAACATTGCAATGCCGCTGCCTTCTTTTATTAACCCTTAACTGATATATGTAGCGATCTCTCACAGATCATCGCCTTTGTTCTATCCCCTGTCCTTCGGCCTAGAATCTGCTCTTCCACCTTTCTTCCATCTTCCTCTTGATAACAATATAAGCGCGCTTTTCTTTTAATATTTTTATCTTGCGAGTAACTGTGCAAAGTAACAATCTGAGAAATTGCAGTGTCAGTTAAAGGAAAAAAAATGTAAAAGAAATAAAAAAGGGCATGTTGGCTAAATGTTAATTTATATTCCTCTCACAGAAATTGTGTGTGCGAATATCTTGCAGTGTAAACGAAAAAATATTAAATTAAAACACATTAAAACTTACAAGATTAAACATGGACAAATGTTTCGAAATAATACTCAATATTACGGATTAAGAATTAAGATTCTTATTTGCGCGGTGTTACGTGCGTCGAATACGCGGACCGCAAAATTCGCCACGTTGTGATGATTAGGATCTTTTCCTGGATGCAATACCCTTCGTCATGTCGTTGGAATCGTGCCATCTCTTTTCGCCAAGAAATAAGAAAGATCCTCAAGTAATAAGAACCGCGGACACGCGCGCAAATGTTACGTCCTGCGCGCGGTGAAATCCTCCTCTTTTCTTGATGCCTCATGGGAGGAATATTTTAGCGCGTACGCGAGACTCCGCTTTTTTTCTCTTTTTTTTCCAGCGTGTCACGGCGCAGCGTCTAATTTCTCCGCAAGGACAAGGGAGAGGAGAGACAGGGAAGTCTGACAGGCGTATCGTAGCACGTGCGGCCCGTTAACGACGACGAGGCGACCGGGCACCAAACAGAAAGCCTATTAATAGAACTAAGCGCCAGGGGCAAACGAACCTTCAATCTGCCGGCTTCGAGTTTGATCAGGCAGTAATCCGTCTTGCCAGCAGCCAATAGCAGCATAGCATCGGCGAGATGAGTTCGGAACCGGAAACTGATGTCAGTAGCACCCTTGGCCTCTTGAACCGGAAGATGGATGTAGCTCGCCCCGTAAAACGACACTGCAAGTTTAACAAATTTAATGCGTTTAGGTGGTACAAAGTGGAAGACCGATGATGCGCGTTATTATATAGCGGACAGTTTGCCGGGAAAGAGGCGGAAAGACAGATAGGAAAATGCGCTATTAACGTTGCGCAATTCTTCATTTTAATTTACGTAACGTTGTAAATGCTCTCTATTTCTTTCCCTCCCTTTCCCGACAATCCCAGGCCGGTTCTAGGAAATTATACAGTTTTCTCATAAGCGACGAAGGTGGTGTCGCTATTACCGTCGATTTGCATTTTACATTTCACTGATTAATACCGTAATAATTAAAATATGAATTTACGAAAAAAATATATATAACCCCGTCGAGCATCGCAAAAGTTCTATTTCTGCATGAAACAAGAAGCGAGGTGAATACGTTGCAGTCGGCGCACCTCATTTTTCTTCGGTGCCGAGGAAGAGAAATTAAGTGTCACTCGGGAAGTTTTATTTCGTTCATCTGTTTCTCCGATAACTTTTGAATTGCGAGCTGAAGTGGCTTTCTTCAGGAAATTTCATATATTTATCCTATCGCGCCGTAAGCAAGCGGTAAATAAGTAAATAAGCTGCGACGAGACTGCTAAGATAAACAACAAACTGGGAACGATTTTGCAAATCTTGTAAGGTTCACGGTAGTCTCCTAACTCCATTTATTTATTTCTAAAGACAAATATCAATTTTCAACTATATTCGATTCCATAAGAGAATTGTTAATTAAAATTAAAGTCTAAGCACATATTAAATGTATGATAATTTAAAGGACAGTAATTTTAAGTAGATACATATATCATCAGAAGCATTAAAAAAGTATAAAAATGCACAAAATGGACTGAAACTCCAATTTGCTCTACCGACTTCCATAACTTGGGAAATCTATTTCATTTTTGTCACTTGGAAAATTATTTCATTTCCATAAATTCACGTTATCCATTATCATTCAGAACGTGAGTAATATATTATCCTCTACGTGAAAGTAAATTTTTATTTTCGCGACATTAATAGACGTAATAAAAGTTTTATTTCCGCGTGAAATCGTTTTCCTGCATTCACATCAACTGTCGTTCGCATATGTCAAAACAGTCATCGTGTCGAAACAAAAGAACGATATTTCCAAATAAACGCGCTCTTGGCTAGTACAAAGCCTTTTTTTATTTATTGGTATGTTTAAACCGCGGGGCAGAGATGAAAAGTGTCACTTTAGATTGACATGTTTAGTAACCGGATAGTGAATGAAAATGGATGGTTCCGACGATCTGAAAGCTCAAATAGATTACAGAGACGCACACGGCGCGATTATTAATCGCAATACTTCGAAATTTATCCCCGGATTCTAAGTTTTCGAAGTCTATTATAGCGCGAGTGCTCGCTCGAGCTACTTCATTAACAAAAGCGGTGGAAGTGGACCTGGCGGCAGGTTGATGAATGGATCGTCAAAGTTCTTCGAGTCTCCCCTGGGTATTTCTGCGGACTTAGACATCGTTTTACAGCGGTACAAATATCGCCTTTGCGGACTAAATAAAAAGTGATAAATAGAGAATCCGCGGTTGAGTCTCTCCGAGTCCGCGAAAGTTCTACGCGGATCTCTCCCGCGGGGACGCTCGGACTATTACGGCCATAAAATATTCTCGATTAGCGAGAGCACGTTTCTGAAACGAGCGCGAACGTAAAAGAAGCGCGTCGATGCTTCGATTGAGCCGATGAATGACCGGCTTCAGCCGGTCTCAAACGAGCAATGAGAAAATCCCGTATCTCGCGGCGCGTCGTCTATAGACTAGACACATATAAAGGAACGAACGAAGTTGCCAAGGGTTTATTTCTCACCCTCCTCCCC
>NW_012026888.1:775583-802835 GCF_000956235.1 Wasmannia auropunctata
CCCTCCTTCACCCGCAAATGATCTAAAAACGCGTTCAAGTACGTGAAATAACTGCACGGACCATTAAGTACGAAGAATCTCCCTTTCTCTCTTACTTTCCATCTCTCTCTCTCTCTTTTCCCAACCACCTCCTTCTCGCTTAGTCGGTGCATAGAAACATTAACGTCGACCGCGAATCGATCCTAGGTATTGCCCTCAGTGTTTTGCAGTTCATTGCACCGCGGCTTACTCAATTCGCGTTATCCACGAATCGCAATATTTGCGTACGCTCAAAGGGATGGCGTGATATAGAAGTGTTGACTGTTGATGCTTGTCATATTTATCTCGCACGACCTGTCAAGCGTGTTTCTCACTCATAGACAAGTTAATATTTGCAAAAATGTTAACTCCTGGATACTAACCAAGAATAGAAATTCCAGAATTGAATTTGTTGAAAAAAATGAAGATTTTATTTTTTTAATGTTAGATTATAATAAATTCCACTGAACTTTCCTAAACAGTCACATTTAAAAACTGCTACTTTTCAGATGTGTATTTCAGAGAATAAATTAAATTTTACAATTATCACAATTAAATTTTATAATTACTAATTATAACTTTGACAGAGAAAGCATTTTAGCGCTTATAATAAACTGATAAAACGCATAATCTTTGAATAATAAATGTAAACTTTGTATTTTAAGATCATTGTACATGTTTTACAAATATCTGATCGTATATATATATATATATATATATATGATCTAATATAATATATATATATATATATATATATGTATATGTATATGAGATATACGTTGCAATATATATGAGATATACGTTTGACAACTGTCCACATGTAGATTGTTATTCAAATCGTACACTCGATACGTATCCCGTTCACTACGGTAATTACGATTCTCAACGGCTGTATGTATGGATCGAAAATACGCATTCAATTGTTATTCGATGGGTTATTTGTTTTATAGAATTACTAAAAATCGAGATCCGCTTTTACAGTGCAAAATAGAAGGATTGTTATACGTAAAAGAGATCGAGTTAATCATGCGAATACGTCCGTTAGTGGTATTCCATGAATTTCGGTCACAAAGAGGAATTTATTTTATAGTAGAAAATTAAATAATAAATTGAAACTTCCTGACTCGTACGTACGTTGAGTGTATTATGTAGTTGTTTCGCAAACAGTTTATCTCTGGCGTAACATCGAAATATCATTTTGCACATTTGCGTAGATGGCGGATTAGTCGAAATGAAAAATTGTGCGTCGCGTTTTTTAGCACAAGTGAGATCTTGTTACCGTTGGAACGGATATTTTTTTTTAGACTGTGATATGTATAAACGACGCAGCTACATAGGTAATAGCTAATCCCGGCCGCTGCAAGCTATAATGCATTCACCAATTATATTATTAATTGTAGACTAAGCGCATCGGTCTTCTATAATTCCACGAACGCATCTGAAGGACTGAATTTTCCACGTTTTCTCATTGATTATATTGATTGCATCGAACTTTACTAAATACACCGACTGACCTGCATTCGGTATAAACCTCAAATAATTGTATATAGGGTAAAATCAATCTAAATATATATGATGAAATAGCATTTTTCAAACGTTTTGCAGCTTTCGTAATTGTATTTTCTTCTTTACGAGCCGTACACAGATTCTTCTACGGTTACATCCGTTAACCGTAATTGGTCGGCAGCTTTCGAGAAAAAGTATACTGCGCATTAAGTATACGCGTGACGGTGGTATCTCAGGATGGACTTGTAAATGGAAACGACCTCGTAAGGTTTCATGGAAACTGCCCGGGTATCCTGTTTCCCGATGATTCTTTCAATATATGGATATCGAGAGATTGCACGCAAAAATAAAAATTAGCAATTTACGAAGCAATCATTTTGATCAATCTCAATTAGCCAACAATACTCAATTATATCTACCTACACTGTAATTGCAAAAGGCAATTGCAAGTAAAAAAAAAACGAACGGTAGACGAAATTGTGTGCATAAACTTTGTCTCTATAAGCACAATCGCAGTCCGGATTTGTTTGTCATTGAAAAAAGTCCTAAATAAATGAAATTGTATGATTTTTTTTTTAATACTTTGATGATACTGTGTACTCATTGTAATTACTTAGCACTTACAATAGCGCTTCATTGGTCTTTAGCTTATTTTTGCAAAAATATTTTATTGTGTTATAGTACCTACACACTCTTTTAGCGCACCTTCGCGGAATATAAACCGCATGACCAGCACGCAAAAAATACACGGTCGATGCGACGTAGCCGCATAATAACAACGTGAATTTCTCTCTCTCTCTCTCTCTCTCTCTCTCTCTCTCTCTCAATGTTTTTCGTGAAAATATGTATCCAGTCGGAATCGCCAGAACGTGTAAAAACAAATGCGCGATATGCCACGCGCGACGCAGCGCGATGCGACGTCTCGCACGCGCCACGCAGATTAATCCGACAAACGGAAAACTGATTAGCGAGCAGCAGGTATCGCAAACTCATTTTATTTCGGGACGTTCCGGCATGCGTTCCGTAAAAAATATAATTTCGCGCGCGCTGGATCAACCATAAATAACGTACAATGTTATGCTACGCCGATTATGTATGTTCCTTGGCTACTACGGCGCATGTTGTATGTACTTGCCACTACACGCGGAAATTGTTTAACCGGAATTCAATGCCTAATTACATGCGAATCGCGAAACTTTCGTTTAATCCTTTCGAAGCTACGAACATATATATAAGTAATGACAACTGACAAAAATTCTGAACAGTTTGCGATAACATGCGAGTGAATGTGTCGAGTATACGGATTTTATTGGTATACGGAAATACGCGACACAATGTATTGATTGTTACAAACACGCCGGCAAAAGTTTTTTTTTTTTTAAAGTCCGACGAGAGGCACGAGCGTTAACAATTTTCTGTTTGAACTTGCATACGTACGGATGAGTATCGCGATTTGACCGCTTGTTAAATTCAAATCGATCTGCTAAGGTACAGCGCCGGAAAGGACGGTTCCGTAAAAACTAATGGCGCATGGATTACATGTTTCGATTATCCAGTTTATTCGGACGAAATGCCAAAGCCATCGAGCATTGCGCAACGATAACGGACACGCCGGTAATACGTACACGAGTGCACTTCGATATGTATTGCAACGGCGTATGATTTAGTAGCAAGTTATTACTTCAACGTGATTTCCGCGTTCGATTATTGCAAATTGGGCAAATTTAATTAACGAGTCTGAAAACGTTCACTTCCATTCTTCACGCTTGCCCGATTTTCCCGTGGAACATACTGTAGGCATTGTAAAATGTTAAAAAATTTATTTTCAATTTTGACCTTATAATTATATTTTTAATGCTTTACAACCGATAAAACGCATTATGCCACATTATGTTTTAACTTTTGTTAACTTCTGCTGCGTCCCTTTTTCAAGAATGGAGTTTATTTGTATTAATAAGTTTTTTCTACGCAGTATACGTGTATAAGATAATGTCGAAAAAATTTAAATGATTTACTTCGCAAAATTACGAAATAATATTTCCCTTGCCTGCAGCATATATAGTCGCATATAACCGACTATTCCTCGCACAAAATGTCTCACGCCCCGGTATAACGAAGGACATAATGCAAATATTTAATAGTATGCACGAAACTTTGGGATAATAAAGAGAGGGAGGAGCATAGAAATAGCATATTCGAGTTCATTGTAACGTGATTATCAAAAATTTCGAATTTGACGGTACGCTGTAATGTGCTGGTACACAAGAAATTCAATATTAATTAAAATTTTTTTCGTAATAAGAGAAGAGCTAATAAGCCAATTTTTTTAATTATTTTTAGTAACACCAGAATTATAAAATGCAAAACTATATCAAACATCCCCTTTAAAAACTCTGAAAAATAAACGAAATTTAGTGTTTAAAATTTTAATTTCAAACTTTGATTTAAAGAAAAGGATTCGAATTATTTAAAGCTATTAAGAATATCGATCCAAAATTAATTAGAATCAAGTCAATGTTCTTTATACCTTTCGATTTTATACTTGCAATTTCTATATTTAATTATAAGTGCATTTATAATTTTGATTCTCGTTCTTATTTTCTCACTGTTATAATTTCATATTGCGGAACTTTATCTTTTATTCTCTAAATTTCTACTATTACAGCAATCGAAAAGCGGTAACTCTGGAGTATCCGCGAATGACTATTCGCGGATTCAAGGATTAAGAGACTTGCGTCCGATATACCTAATCGTTCGTGCAGGGGTGTTTACGAAGGGACGCCGCGCCGCGCCGCGCCGCGCCGGGTGCAACGCGCCATAGTCTCGCGCACTATTAAAAGCGCCTGGCAATGTATATGTGCGCGGCGACCATTAAACCGCTCCCGCTATAAGTAAATTCGCAGGAACTACTCATGCCGGCGGCCATAAAAGTTAATCTTCGCCGCTCTTTCTCGCGCACGGCACGGCGCTATTCTCGCCGTCCCTTCACCCTCGTCCGAGTCCGCCCGGACGATGCGGAAAGCGAAATCCGTATTTCTTTCGACGGGGCTGCCTCCGCAGCAGGCCCGGGAGGGTAGATAGCGAGACTACCCGCGCGGGCTGCGCGTGGGTGAGAGATAAGGAAGAGGAGGAGGAGGAGGAGGAGGAGAAAGGGATATGGTAAAGAGCGAAGGGAGGTCGCGGAGTCGCGACACTGTGTCTTACCTTTTTCGTCCGTTTGGCAGTAACCCAACAGCGAGGCTGTTACCGCTAAGAACATTAGCAGTCCCATGTCGGTGAGAAACGTTGGCCTTTTCCTGTGCATCTTCTTTTATTCAGCCCCAACCCCGCTGTCCCTCCGCCTGTCCACCACCTCCTCCCGCAGACTCCCCGCAGACTAGCGCGCACTCTCTCTTCCACTTCCACGGGGGGTGAAACAGGCAGCACCGGTCTGACGAACGACCTCACGGACCGGCTCTTAAGGGATATCGATTTCACGTGACGGGGGTTACAAAACGCTATTTACGGGGCAGAGCGGGCTAAGATTCGAACGTACTTTTCCCATCCATTTCTTGCTCGTATGTCTTCCCCGTCACGCACATCGCGGAATCTTCCTCTCTCTCTCTCTCTTTCTCTCTTGCACTTCCGCGAGGCGTCCGACGTCAACGAAAGAATCACGACGGTCGAATTGAGACGCTTCTCGCGGGCGCTTATCGATCGTAGATCGGAGCGCGCGGCGGCGCGTCCGTAGGGACGTTAACGGCTGATTTAGTGGAAAAGTGTAAAACCGCCGAGTGCTCCCACGTACGTAGTCGTCGTTCTCGCGGGGTAACGGATCTCCCAGGATGCGGCGCGAACGGCGCGGGAGCTGGCATCTCGTTGCACGTATTCCCTCCGGTCTCTCTGGTGCCGCACCACCGCCACGCCGATTCGCTCGAATCTGAAAGAACAGCGGCGCACAGCTGCAAAACGACCGCGCAACGTACAGATTTCTCGCGAAGCGGATACTCCGTACCGCCAGCCAACGCCGACGCTTTGAGCTTACGGGCACGTACACGCTCGTTGCAGAAAACTCGCACTCGCGAAAACTCGAGTCAAAGCATTGAACGCCGTGAAGCAGGTGCGTTTTGCACCCCGGGAGTTTTCACAGGCAAAGAGAGAAACGTTTTTATAAAAAAAATATTATAACAGTTTTTATTTAAAAATATTAAACAATTTTATAAATATAGCATATTATCTCTTCTACCTATTCTTATACATAACATCAATGACAGAGAAGAAAAAAAATGAAATCCTAATGTGAATAAGGGAGGCAACATGTGTCTCACCTGTCTATCGATTATTGTACGCGCTTCTCATCGACACATTCCAATGAATGCTGTATTATTTATTTACTTATTTCGCGTATTATACATATATAGTAGTCTTTCCATAGAGAAATACTATATATTTATTTATTTTTTTCCCGTCTTATCACTGTTGACAGGCGCGAGAATTTAATCGCTTATTGCGATTCTTTTCCCTATCTTTTTTTTCTATTCCAGTTAAACAGAAATCGCAAGATAATCGGCAAAGTAATACATATGTATATCGACAGCATATGATAGCCTATCTACTCATCACGATATGCACCTACTACTGGAAGCGTCGTATCATCGTATCATAGAAGCGAGAGTTCTTTACATCTATGCTTGGCAGGATGCAGGTACTTTTAATTAGTTATATGGAGTTTCAACTATGCATATCTCGATTCGACTCGTGAATATCCGTCTCCACTCGATCGTGCGTAACTGCAGTTTCAGATAAATATCGCTTGCTCAGCTTGAGTTCCAACGTAATTTTCTTTAATCAAGCCTGCAGATCACCGGAATGTTGGCGTATTTTTTTCTCGCGGAAATTATATCCCTTTTTCCTTCCTCTGGAATTTAATTTCTATTAAATTTCAAAATCTCTCAATTACGAGAGGATTTTGTGATTAAAAATACGCGATAGGATAAGCTATTAATACTATGATTTAGTACAATTAATACATAATCTATGAAAGACTATTTCAAACTGATATTAGTAGTTAGTTATTCTTTTTATGTGCAAAACAACATAATTCCAATACACAGCTAAACTTAAAGCTTTAGTTTTTAAAAATTGCTACTAAAAATTTTGGTTGGACGGCTATTGATATGACCGAGCTTCAAAAAATCAGGAAAATTCGTTCCGCGTGAATGTTTATATCAAAATTTCCTCTGCTGGGCAAAATCTCTCAGAATCAATATATAGATTGTGATAAGAATTAGATGCAAGACTTTTTTCAAAATTTTAACTCGACTACCAGCAATGAGCGATTATTTCATCGTTTTATATTTGTTTTAGCGATGTAAATATGTATGGTTATGAGAGTTCTTGCCGAAGTTTTTCCGAAGAATTATTTTCAGGATGAAAAAGCAGCAACGTGCCGCGTGACGCTATTGTTCGAAAGCATCATAATCTCAGTGTGCCTGGTACAAAAAAGCAATAAAGGTAAAGCTAATATTTTTCCGACCAAGATATTTGCGAGGCCGTTATAACGCCCCGGAATTAATACACTCGCACGGGCGATTTATAAAAATATCCGCGGAAATATCGATAAATAACTGTTTGAAGATACAGTCTGAAATAATTAACAAAAATTATTTTTGGCGCGACACGTGATGAATAAATCTCACTGACGCTACATTCGGAATACCGCGCGGCTGTTACGGGAATATTCATAATGAGAAGGCAGAGCGAAATTCGCGGGGTAAACGCATTCTTGATAGTCGATATAATCGTAGCATAGGAGAAGCTCCATTTCAGTCTATCGTGTGGCAAATCATACGCGATAACAAATTTCGTGGTACGTCGCTGTCGTCTAAAATAATTAATTATTCCTTGTCGGTGGCGAGAGAGAGAGAGAGAAAGTCGCTGCCGCCGCCGCCACTCGTTCCCGCAACCACGAAAATTACCGCGGTTGAAATTAAAACCACTTGAAACCCCGCGTTTGTTCGCGTCCGTGAGCGCGGTCCGGAAGGCGGTATTTTTCCGCCGTTGCGAAAGCCCCCCTTGCATTCCAAATGTGCGAACGCTAGCTTCCGCGCGATAAGAAGTTTTCCGCGCAGGGTCTAAAAGAGGGACTTTCACACCGCGAATCTAAACATTTAAACGACCCCGTGCCAGCCCGCAACTTGCCACTCTCTCCTTCCTCTCTCACCCCGCTGCCATTGGTTTACTTCGGGAGTTTCTCACGAGAGAGAGAGAAAGAGAGAGCGAGAGAGAGAGAAAGAAAGAGAGAAAAGAAAAAGAGAAAAAGAGGATAGAAATGTGAGAGATACGGGGGAGAGAGAAAGAGAGAGAAACAGCTTCGAGAGGACTTCTCTAGCGTCTCGGCCTCTGCGAATCTCATTTACAGTGACCGACATTCGACACGGTCAACGATCCTCGAGCAGCGAACGACGACGAAATAGAGAGAAAGAGACAAAAAAAAAGGAAAAGAGGCAGAGGCACAAGACGAGCAAAAAGGGCAAGCCGACACGCTCGACATGCACACGGGCCATATTTTTCGTCCTCTCGCTGCCTCTTCCTCCCTCCCTCACTTCTTCCTCCTCGTGCACGAGTTCCCACTCGTCCTCTACATCGTCGATCGTCTCGACGCAACACCCTACATCGCGGGGGAAAAAGCGTACACCGGTGCGAGCCGATTGTTCCTATTCAACGGACGAGGGCAAAACAAACCACCCCCGACTGCTAGCAGCCCCTATTTCCAGCCGTCACGCTGAACGAGACTTCGAACGCTCATCCATAACGCAACCCGTGTAACTCGTTCTTGCGAAACGCGTCGAAGTAGCAAACTGCGCGCTTTTGTTCGAAAGATACACGCTCTGTGAATGATCCGTCGTTTTGTCGAATCTGGGCTTCCCGTGAATATCTATGTACGCGATATCGCTCTCCTCTTTTTCTCACCATTTGCGCTCTCCCACGGTTGGCCGCGCGCGTCGGGGAAATCGGTAACGCGGTTTTACCGCGTCTAATTGTCGCCGCGAAGAAGGGACGGCGGGCGAAATTTACGTGGAAACGGTGCCACAGTTCGCGCGATGCGGACGCGCATACACGTACACCTAATACAGAGGGATATATGCACACATACGCGTACATATATCGGGCTTGTAGAAAGCCGCTTAATCTCGCGGCGGATTCACATGAAATAATCGGGCAGAGAGATACATCTCGGTAATTTCCAGTACTCCCACTCTCCCCCGGCTTCGGCGTCCGATTAAACGGGGCTCCCGGGCTATCACGGTAGAACGGATGATGTTTTTACCATACTTCCTGTTTTTACGCGGCGTTGAAGAGGGTCACGACGACTGGTCGAGGGACCTGTCGCAATGATATGATACTCTCGTCCCGATAGAAACACATATGCACACGCACACGTGCGTTACCTCTCTCTTTCTCTCTACTTCCTCTAACGCGTTTTTGGAGCATATATGTGGCCATTCCGCGCACACATGGTCGTGTTTGCACACGCGAGATTTCGTCCGCATATAGACGGAAAGAGGAATATAATGGAGAAGAAAAAAGAAAGATGCTTCAGCTAAAGGTGTAAGATTGTAAAAACCAATAATGGGGTCCGCAATTAAAAATGTGGATACAGTAAGATTCTTCACAAGATTTTCTTACAATTAATAATTTTATCTGGCGCAACCTTTAGACGTGACATGTAATTCGATTACTGATCGCAATCAATATCGACCAATTAAAATCGGAATTTAAAGAAATAAATATTTTTATATACTTTCTAGAAAAAAAGCAATGATACGCGAATTTGTTTAAAACAGAGGTATACGCTATATACCTCGTCATAGTCGATATATGACGTATTTTTTTTAAATGGCTCGAATAATCCTGAAAAATAGCGTTTTATCTCGACTAGCGCATTTTCCTCCCCCAGTTATCCCGCTTCGATCTCGGCGAGAACGGCGCGGGATTTTCATCGTATTTGTGAGGCGAACGGCACCACGATACATCCTGACGTCTTTTCGCAGTTACGCGGCAGATAATATTTTTATCGCGTCTCTCTGACTACGTTACCTCAGCAATCAGTACGAGACGAGGCGAGGGTAGTAGCGCAGCAGATACGTTCCATCCCTTTCAACAAAGCATCCCGCGTACACGTACGATCAAGTCGTATATAGCGTCAAGCGACACGTAGGGATCGAACGCACCGCAAATTTCGGCCAAGATGAGCCGGGGCAAGGACGTAGCCTTAAAGCGTAGAGCCGGAGCACGTCGAGCGTCGGTACACACCGACGGGTATACGAGGAGACAAGGACGACGAGGGAAAAGGAGGTGTACGAAGGTGGCCAGAATTTGCGTCCGTGGACCCGTGACCGCTCGTATAGCCTCCCAGTCGGCGAGAAAGCCGAGGACCCGTGTAATGGCTCACGTAGGTGAACCCGTGCACGCGGCTGAAATTTAAACCATCACCACCACCACCACCACCACCAACATCACCAACACCAGGAACCACTACTACTACCACCACCGGAGAGGCACCCACCGGTGCGAGAATCCACACACTACTGCCGCCACTGCCACCGGCGTATCACCACCCACCCTTCGTAGTAGAAAGCGGAAGAGAGAGAGCGAGCGAGAAACGAATAGAGTGACAGGAATGAGAGGCGGAGTTGAGGGAGGCTAGCAACCCCCAGACCGGCGTCGCCGTCGTTTCGCTACGGAATCCACGCAGCGGACCGGCCGCCCCGCGCGCATTCCGACAAAATTTGGCGAGTTCCTTCTCGCCGGATTCCCTTCCTCGGGCGAGGATCGGTCGGCGAGGACGTATACGGCTTTACACCATACGTACGTCGCGTGCTGCGTGTACCAAAATGGTGAAGGTCGGCGCGGCGCTGCCCGGCTCGTTTTCACTCGCGGCTCGCGGAGGGAGATGAACGAGAGAGCAAGGGAGAGAGGAAGAGGGAGAGAGAGAGGGTGTGTATGATAGAGGGAGCCCGTCGTTTTCAGTCTGGTTCAGACAGAGAGAGAACGCGAGGCGGATAAAAAGAGATACGCGTGTGGAGATAGGAGACGGAGAGAGTGGAGAGAGGACCTCGGCGCTTCGACCGGGCGCTCCTCGGCCCTCCTCTGCCGCACGACGACTGAATCTTCGGGGTGGACTGGGGAGGCTGCGCGCAGGGTCGACCCCGCTCGTTCCTGCACCCCTGGCCTGTCTGCCCGCCTGTGTGCTTGCTTGCCGGCCAGTGGTGGCGGCGGCGACGCGAACTACGGGGTGGACAGGGACGTTGTTTTAGGATTTCTCTTTGCTATACGGCCACGCATTTTAGACCCTCGATGGGCAAACGATGATGAAGTTTGATGATAACGCCGTTATAAATATTAATGGTGCAGGGATACGACGTTTAAACGCGGAAGCGTCGCGTCGGCGAGCATCGCCGCTTGTCGCGTTTGTTCCCTTACTCCATCGTGATTAATTAGGCATTTTAACGCGAACAATTAACCGTCTTGATTAACCAATGATCAGGGTTACATTCCTCCATTGTTTCCTGTACTAACAAGTTAATCGAATTCAATGCGCAATTAATCCTTTAGTCTCGATAATTATTCATGTTACACTGTACATATCGATAGAAGATAAACATATATGTTACAAGCAGTAATTGACACTAACATTTAAGAAGCGGAAACTTCGATTCACTTAGTTGAATCTTTTTTATTGAACTAAACTGAACCATGTATTTGTTCGTCAAACAAAAATTGCGCCAGTGCGAAATGAAAACCGGTAGAACTTTTATTGACTGTTAGAAGTTCTCTTTGATTACGAACATGTCGAGTTTTACCTTCCAAGCAAATTGAAAAATTATAATAGGAAGTCGAAATAGAGAAAATTGCTAAAATGTAGATATATATTCTATTATATTAATTATTTTTTAAGTAACGGACTAGATAGAATGTCATTTACGATTATTATGATATAAAAATGTATGGTTATATAAATAATATAATAAAAATAAGCAACGTTATATCTTGTCTCAAGATGACAGGAAAGTGAAAAGTAAAAAGAGATAATTCAGATGCTAAAATCATCAGCTATTACATACTTAATGATCGATTGCTAAACATTTTGTTAATTCATCATTAATATAATAGACGTAATTAGGACGATCTTGTTTACTGTAAGCGGTGATGTGTTTATGGCAGGTAGTATAACAGAGTAGAACAAAACAAGCTACATATTGAATTTGAACATTAATTTTCGAAATCTCTCTTTACATGGAAATTCATTAACACATTTTCAGAATCTAAAATTACTAGTAATTTTTTCGATCGGGCGCACATCTTGTCTAGATGTTCACATGCATCACAATTCTAATTAAAATAATAAAAATAAATTTTTATTTATTGACTTAGTATTATATAATATAAGCTGTTATTTACATTTAATCTGTGCATTTAATCTTTTGCAAATTTCAAACTGTCAGATTAAAATTTGAGTCATAACGTACAAATGCCTGAATGCGATATACCCGACCGAAAATATCTGATATATCCTTTATTCTGGTAGTACTAAGACATTTAACTTTAATGTATGATGACATATACATACGTGACTCTATCCTATAAATAAGTGACCGGACAATGCGAAGCATTTATTGAGAACATATTTAAATAGACATTTTATTTTGATTACACGTGTGGACACAATAAACGCGAACATAATATTTAACATTTATTAACATTACACGATCGTATCGATATCGAATTTTCATCGATACGCAGCAATAACATAAATATTATTAGATATAAACTGTAGAGATATAACATTACCCCGGATATAATTAGCCCTTCTGCGTTTAGCGTAGGCAAGCAGCTTGTTTGTTTCAGGAGTAATAATAACTGCTCGCCGTTAGCCTACGTGACATATACAGATACTGTTACCTTTCAGCTTATTAATTATAGAAGTGCCTGCTAAAAGATAATGACATAAATGTTGTTGAATAATGTAACTTCTGCCATTATCGAATGACTTCGTGCACAAATTGAAAGAGAAAAATCTATAATTAAAAAGGTGATGCGATAGCTTGCTGATTATTCAGCGTGGAGATGATTAATGTAACCATCTGATAGATTCTTATTGTCTAATATTAGATCATAAAGATCTCGCCTTAATAATTTACTTGAATATTATTTTCGATTTTGTCATTTAGATATTTTAGATGACAAAAATTGTAGATCCTCTTATTTGCGAGAATTTCTAAGGACAATCGCATATTTACGTTCAAGCAGCGTTGCGTTCAAGTTAGACGCAAATTTGCAAGTCACTAAAGAATAACCGAAAAGTAGGACTTTCTCGTTAAAAGTTGCTCGGCGATTTTCTTCCGTTCGATTCGGGCTGTCAAGAATAAGAGACTAAATATAGAACGTCGGTATTTAACAATAAGACTCGATTTAACAGCGATTTAAGGATATAATAGTTCGTGCACACAACTCTCTACGTCCATTGAGAGATACAGAATTGTGAAGGGAATAACTAAAATGTGCTCAAACCGTGTGTATTCCCTGCTCCATAAGCTTATATCGCATATTGCGTATGTGAAACTTTCTCTTTAAACATTAAGCATATCTAATAGA
This sequence comes from Wasmannia auropunctata, assembly GCF_000956235.1. Lineage (NCBI taxonomy): Eukaryota > Metazoa > Arthropoda > Insecta > Hymenoptera > Formicidae > Wasmannia > Wasmannia auropunctata. The sequence goes on from NW_012026888.1 coordinate 788,745, forward strand.
AGCGGTTTTGCAAATCGGTTAGTTAAATACTTATAACTCAGCATTTGTATTTTCAAACTATTATTAGTGCTCACAGCCGGTGCTGCAGTATTTCAATTGTAATCTTCAATTATGATCGCGATAAGTTTAATGAAGTTGGATACATTTGCAGTTTAACGGGTGCACGGTTTTTGCACGCTCCCGCATGTTTTTATCTTCAATAAAGTTTAACAGCGAAATTCGCCGAAGTCAAGCGGCGGGCGGCAGTCCCCCGAGCGTTTTGCTAACGTAATGGCAATTTAAGCATCTCTCGAAAGTGAGTCGGGTGGGCACGGTTTACCGACCGCCTGCATAGTTTCCCGGAGTATACGCGCGCCAAGCGGCACAAGTGGCGAATTTTTGTAAGACGTGAGCCGCGAGGAAGATGACGCTTACCCGCATCCTCGAGGGGGCCATTTCCGTTTTCCCGGGCGGTTATCGCGCACGTACGGCAATTCCAGGCAAATTGTTTGTAGCGAAGCTTCCGCGAAACTGAAACGAGCGTATTAGCCTTCGCGCGCACGCGGAAGAAGTTTATCTGCTTCAGTTCGCAATGACCCGCGGACATCAAAGCGATTAGAACATTTACATTTGCTATAATCGGTGCTGCACGCGCAAATATATATATTCTCACAATCGACTAAATATTACCGCTCTCTCGGTACCTTCCAGCAAGGTACCGGTTGAGATTATTTGTTCTATAATATGTACATTCTTCATTACAGCCCAATGACTTGCGTTTCGAATTTCGAAAGTGCACGCAATTACGCACGCATTCCCCCCCCCCTCCTCCTTTAACACGCATTTAGTGTGATACGTTTTTTGATATACATTAATGAAATCCATTAAACATCGTTATAGCGGTATTTGTCAGCATGCATAATTAACACCTCGTTCATGGAACAAACTTATTCGCAAATATTTGTTAGTTTGCAAGTCCCACTTCGGACTTCGTTAAATTCATGGGCCGCACATGTGAAATTAATCATTCGTCGCGGCGTCCAGCGGCGGGCGGAGTAAAGTCAGGCAGATAATAGTAGATCAATAACAATAATTCGCGCGTTTTGATCAAAATTTGGTGAGGTTACACAAGCGTGTACTTTAAAGCGGAACGTTTGCGATATCCCTGCTGGAAATACGACAGGGTGATCTATTTTGTGGGCCCTTTGTGCGCCCCGAAACTGCTTCTCTGCCGCCTCGTCGACGGTGCGGACAATATTTTCTTTCTCTTCGTCGCAAATTTACTTCACCCCGGGGAAATGTTGCAGAAATATAACTAGAGCGAAATAACACGATGTATCCACAGAAAGAATATGCAATGAAATTATGACGAAACGGCTTTATAGCAATTGTTCTTGCCTGCGATTCTCAGACCCCGACGATCGTGAAACTTCCTTTTCTCCGCTTATACGTTTTTCCCGTCGTCGAAGTTTCCGATTTCATCCTATATAAGTACGAGCCAATTATTCGCCAGTTCGGCGTTATTGGCGCGACGCGGCCGTTCTCTCTTTCCCGTACAAATTTACATGTCCTCGGGGAAATGTCGAAGGAGCACGGCAAGATAAAACGGTACACCGGTAGGAGGACTAGAAGGTGGAACTGTGCGAAGTCGAAGTCGCATAAAAATTATTTATACGACTTTCACACGACCGGCTCTCTCGCCGCCCGCGCGCGTATCGACCACCTTCGCACGACACAATTTTCCATGCAATTTCTCGCGAATGGCCAACAGTTGCACGCGTGCATCGACTAATTGACTGTTTCATGCTAAAATTAATATACAATATTCAACATGCGATCGAGCCTCGACGGAGATGCGTGACGGCATGTTTCTTTTTTTTTACCAAACCTTCGTAGAGGATTTTCCACTCCCGAAAAGAATGGGTGTGAGATGTTCCTCACCTCTTGAATTCACCGAAAATTTACTTTACCTCGGGGAAACGCTGGCGCGATATGAGCAAGGTGATATATAAAACGTTATGCTGAGAAGATACGTTCGTTACGTTACGCTGGGAAATTACCGGCACCTTTTGCACCAGGTCGAGATCCTTAACTCTCGGATCGTATACGCCGAAGTACCTTTAAACCCTTCGCACGGCTTAAATCTATCGAATCTGCGAACAATATTTCCTTCCTTGAGCGAATATTTACTTCGCCCCGGGGATACGTCGTGGCCGTATAAATCGGGGCGTAACGACACGGAGGATATGTGCGCGCAATAAAGTTAGACCGCGAATTGATGCGCCACTGGGTGCAAATGTAGTGTCCTCCGTTTTTCGCGACATGTTATATCGATGCATTTAAGAGAGATATATTGATTAACTTCTTTTCCGTCATTTGTCGAAAATCGCTTTAAAAAAAAAAAGAAATGTATATTTTAATTTTGTTGTATTACTTTTTTACCAGAGGCAAGCGGTAGATTATCTTGCTAATATACATTATCGCGATTACCATAAAATTTGCATTAATCGAGAGACACTTACGACAAAGGGACGAAACATTTTGCATCACATTATTAACTTCCACAAAAGAAAATCTGCAAGATCGTATCAAAATATCATGCTAGGAAAATCACAATATCTTATGTCCCATATAAGAGAGCACGGAATATATGGAATATATTTTTAGAATACTTACATATAATGTAATCACTCACCTCTATATCTCCGCTGGTATATACATATGTATATATTTTTACCACGGGGCGGCCAAGATATTCTAAGGATATCGCACGCGAGAGATTTTCTTTATAATTCCACATATCTCCCGAGATATCTGAATATCTTATGCGAGAAAGCACTTTGAAGTAATATATTTAAATTAAAATATACTGATAATATTTCAAGGAAATAGAGATGTTTTTGATATTCGGCATGATTTGAGTGTACCTTGCAAACTTTCATTGCGACATTTCATTACTCAGACCCCCTAAAAAATATGTCCCTCATAAAAACTGCCGCGGTGGAATCTCCTTTTTTTCCGCGTATCGAGCTACATCGTGGTTACATTGGGTAAGAAAAAAAGATTAATGTGAACGCGAAGGAGGTTCCCCCGTCGGCGATCTCATCCCCGTCGTCGTCTCGTGCACGTTTCCGTCTACACTTTCACCCGCAGACGCCCCTCAGTCGTGTACATTGACCTCCCAGCCGAAGAAAGACGAAGTTTATAAATATTTCGCGGTTTCGCCGTGCTCACCCTCGCCGTCGTCGTGCTGGCGCGCCAGAAAGTATGATGTTTGAAGGGCTCCGCCCGGCCGCGCGCCGCCGCGCCGACCCGACCCGCCGGGCGGTACGCTGGAATACGTTAATAGGTTCTTCTCTCCATATGCGAGGGGTCAATAGGGAATTTCAACCGGAGGAACGTACACACGTACGTTTCACATAGGCAACACGAATCGACAGTTTTTGCAAGGCGCAGCTGTGAAACATGGGCACGCGCGCGCGGGCGGGCGGGCACTCGCGATATAACCGGCAGCTAGAAATTGGAACGGAAAAGTTTTCACAGCGAAGTCTGTTTGAAAAATTTTTGCGACGGTCGCTCCTTTAATTACGCGATATTGCGCGCCTCTGTGTGTCGCGCGCGCGTGAGTGTTTCGCGTTGCAGGGAAGCTCTTTGTGCCGCAGTGTGTAAATACACGGTCCTTTCCCACACGTGGCGACGGGGGGGGGTCCATCAACCGCTTCTTCTATTGCGATTCGGAATCGCTCGATTCCACCGTGGGCGTCTATCCGATTTGGATTTTAAGAAACGCGTGCACGCGGCGCATAATTACTTTTTACAAATGCGCGGCGCCTCTATTCGGACGCGTTCGGTCGAATCGGCACAAGAATGGCACCGCCGCGCCGAACTCTTTTCAGTGAAAGCAACTCGGAGAGCGACGTATTTTTCTAGTAGAAACGACACAGTTTGTCCTTCCGCTTCGCGCGATTCTCTCGTAGATACGTTAAAAAATGCAGTAGTATTGTACAATGCTGCTGTCGGCGATTGAATGAATCGCCAATTCTATTACTATTCATTTTGACTCGAGATCAGGAACTCGCGACAGATTTACATCAATTATCTGTATCGAAATGATGTTGCTTTATTAATAAAATGTAAAAGAAAATTGAGATATGAAAATAAATACGCTTGCAATATCTGCAAATTATTCGATTTTCCTCCCGTAAAGGCTCGTATTTGTGTATTCCGTATGTTTTAAGGAAATCGTCGTCGTAATGACCAAACTTTAAAAATATTCCCCATTACCGGATAAGTCAACATCACATAATTCGCATCGTTAACATGCCGCGTCGGTAATTCATGACACGGCGCTCTTAATAGCGCCTAATATTCTTAAGAATATTACCGTGGCAGCGCGTAAAATTTAAGCACGTCCTTTATCTCCGAATAAATCAGAGCCGCATAATTTCTACCGTTAATATGCCGTTAATAATTTAACTCGGTTCGCTTGAAACTCGCAAAAAAGTCCACGGCCAAAAATTCGAACGCTTACGCATAAACCTAAGGTATTACCTATTTTTTTTTAACCCAACATTAATACTATTTTACATTAGAGAAAGACAAAGAAGAGAATATTTTAATTACAATTTGGATAGATTGGATAGATTGGATAGAATGGAAGAATGTATGCGCAACATACGCCATGACGTGCAACTGTGGCTGTGTTGTTTAGTCGAGAAGGAGATAATCGTCGAATAATTCTTCTTAATCTCCTCACACTGAACACTAGTTCTTATCCTCGAGAGAAGCTGTTTCTCCGAGGAAAAGAAGAGATTTCAGGAGGATTAGAGAAGTAAATAAAGCAAATAGAGAAAAGCTTGGCACATTCCAAGCGCCCGATTGTATGTACGGATAAGGGTTAACACGATCGTATGCACCACGCAGATGTACACCCCATTATCGTTCCACTCGAGCAATTTATTACGCGCTACTTATTAGCGCTTAATGCCTCGCGTCGAACGTTGGGAAAGGGCGGAAACGAACGCCCCAGCTCTCGATGGTAACAAACTGTTTCGCGAATCCAGAGGCGGGAAGAGAGGAGAGGAAGGGAGGAGGGGAGGGGGGGGGAAGAGGGGTAGTTTCGAACAGTCGTAACCGCGTGCGGAAATGCACGCGAGGACCGCGCGGATGCAGGTGTGATCTCAACGTGAACGTGACTCGCCATTGACGTAACGATACGATGCGCTCGAGTAAACCAGCCGTTTTCGACGTGTGTGTACCCTCTCCATCGATGATCGATACAATCGAGGGGACAGAGGGCGAGGGCAGGGTAGAGCGGATGGGGCTGTGGCACAGAATCGGCCTCGCGCTGTACGAGAACGGAAAAGGCACCACCGGCAAACCGTGTGTGGATGCACTCGCGCGCGAGCGTACCGGCGCACAAAAGCACCGGTGGCAGGAGGAATCATATATTGAGACGGGAATCTGTTTGTTTGTGTTTGAAATCTGCGCCATTAAATGATGTTTCTATAGAGGAGCGGCTTGACGTGCGATATTGGATTAATGGGGAAAAACCGGTGGCGCGCGCGCGCGCGAGATTCGCGAGTGGCTTTAAATCCGAGGGCGCCGTAATTGCTTTCTCGTCCAAATCCCATTTTTTAGACGTTTTATTTTTTAGAGACGCCGAGCACTGTATTTCGTACCGCGTGCCGCGTTCGGTGCAGAGGATTCGGGGTGTGCTATCGTTTCTTATACTGTCTCCGGGCAACTCTCTCGAAACGCAATTAAAATCGACAGCGAAGGCTTAGCTGAGAATGCCGTGTTTGAGAAGGTCTATCGATTTTATACGCATACGTCGTTGAGCGAGGGTCGTGTTTTTGCTTACGGCGGCCTTATAGCGACAGGATACACGCGCAGAATTTAATATCTTCTTCAGATCACTTTTGTCGGGTCTAAGATACCGTGTAGATTTCGAAAATTCTCAAAGAAGACCTGTCGAAGAAGACCGATTGCATGCATCTCAACAAAGTTTTATGGAAATCGGGGGCTACAGTGATGTAATATTATAAACTTATCCGCATACTTCTTTACATATACATAGGTAGATGTACATGAGCAGTTTTCTCTTTCTTTTTTTCTCTTTTCCTCTCTATTCTTCACTAGTATTTATATAAATTATATTGTAACATTATTAATAATATACATCCTTATTCCTTATTTTAAACAAATATTATCTGATGTCTTCTGTGTGGACGTTTTAATGCCAGATTCACTTTCGTTCAATTATTTCTGGGAGAATCTTCAGTTCGAGCTGGCTTCAATAACGGCAGTGATTAAATGGTAGAAATAATGTATTGAACTTTAGAATAGAATCCTCTCTTAAATCTCGACTTAAAGGATAATAGCTTAAAGGAAAATAGCTTTGAGCACTATCTTTGATACATAAGTAGAGAAAAAGCCTATGTAATAACATTCCATAATTTTTAACAGCAGACTTCAGTTGTCAAATTTATTCGAAGCTACGAGATATGTGTAAGAAAAAAAGATTTAATTTGTACATAAACAGACTGATAGAGTCTGTGGCGCATAATAGAAGTCTCGTTCTTTCATAGTCAGCCGAGCGATGTGAGTTAAACGTATGTACATCGCAACAGTGGGAACAGCTGTTGGATCCTGTGCGCCGACGATTTAAGACACGCTTCATATGCATTTCGCGTACAAGCCAAGAAACGGGAGAAACAGGGGTGCAAATGTATGAACTTCGCTTAAACAAGCTCAAGGCTGTATGCTCACACGGGCATAATTGTTTCTCTTAACGGTCTGGCAAAATCGCCTAGCGTACATACAGCAGCACGATATTCGAAGCCGCACGATCACGCTTTATTTGGCGTCGCGTTATTAATTTATTTTGACCAACGCTCGCGAAATGTAGTCGTATTCCGATACCGGTAAGCGTATTTGAAATTGTATTTGAACAGGCAAGAATTTTCTCCGCGAGAACTCAACCACAACACGAAGTTAAAGCGAAGAGACGAATCTCTTTCTTTTTTTTTTTTTTAGCTTAATTAGAAAACTTACTTATTAGGTTACTTTTGATATTTTGATCCCGCGAGATCTGAACGAAGTTGAAAATGTCAGGACGTTACGGGGAATTTTTATCGCTTTCTTCTTTCCCTCCATTCTTTCCGTCATTTTCCCCCTTCCTCCGCTTCGCCTCCGTCGCGCGCCGGGGAAAAAAATTTCGTTGCGTGTGCAGCGTCCGACCGACTTGTTTCTGCATTTGTGAAATATGCAAATTAAAATTGCTCTGATCCCTTCCGTCCACTGGTCCGTAAACCATGACACGAGTGTAAATCAGTGGAGCGATATTTTTTTCAATTCCGTACGCATGTGACGTTACGAGTCAACATTTTTTCCGTGACTTGAAAAAGATGTGGAGCAATCTCACCATTTAAATATTTTCGTCAATAAAAATATCATTGCTGTATTAATGTTTTTGTTTTACATTTCACTGTCGGCGGTAAATATCCGTTTTCGGGCAAACAAAAAATTTGGTAGAAACTTTCTCTTTTTTTCTTTCGAGTTACGTAAGCGTGTCACGTAACATAAACTCAACTATATGAAATGATATGTGCCACGTAAGCTGCAAATGTTAATTCCACCGGCTTCGAAAAAGTCACGATCGATTTTTCGAAGTTCATTATGCGAGCTTCTACATTGAATATCCCACCCCCCCCCCCTTCGCTTCATTTTACGAACAATTATTCTAAAACGCGCAACTGAATACCTGTCAAGAGCTGCAGGATGTAACAGAATATTCGATCAACAATGAATAACGCCGTTCGAGTGAAATATATCTTCGGCTGCAGTTAATTAAATTTCTTTCTATGATGCTTCGTTTTCAATTGTACGTGTGTTTGAAAGGCAACGTCAAAGACACGGATTGAGCATCGGGTACGGCCTCTCCCAGTAGGCCCGTGACGATCTTTTTTCACTAGTCGCGACTAACGAACCGTGGAACACAGACATCAGCTTCATTTCAGAGGTACTCCAGTTTGGAGGTTTAATTAGAGTATGTCAAACAAGCGCATTATACTACAAAATTTGCGCTGCATTTCGAACCAAAAAATCATTTATTTAAATATAACACTGTATTATAATTTTTTTTCTTTTAAATTAATAAAAACCAATGGGATTTTAGTTTATACGTTCATGCGCATTATTGGCTCGCGACAAAAATATAAAAACTAAAGGGAAAAAGAAACGCAAAATTGTGAAAAACAAGAACATATTTTATAATTGCGTTGTAATTTTTTGAAACCGTAGGATTGCGGGGCAGAGGATGAAGCTTCGCAAATGGCGAATATTGGTGCATAATCATTAGTATACGCTTCATGAAAGATGCTCGTAATTTCGTGCTTGAAATAACGCAGCATGCGGTTTAATAAAACGCTACCTCCCAGTGATGGCAACGCCATTTTTCAAGCGAGAGCACAAGCGTGCAGCCAACGCTCGCGCGTTAATGCTACGGTTCATCACGCGCGTGCAGTGTACGCATTATTCTAAATATTCAACGTGTAATAATTAAATGCGTCACAAACGGCTATCAATATTAATCGCAACGATATTGGATGTGATTTCAATTAGTGTGAATCGGCCGTCACACTCAGTCACACTGTGCGCGCGGCGGCAACGAGCGCGACGGTGCAATTATGGTCGCACCTTTTACCCCCGATGTGCATTTATTATGGAGCACTGCGGAATCCGTAGCTTCACGCCGCGCACTGGCAAGCGAGATTTATTACTCATGCGCCCTTTGAAATGTTAATACGGATTTCGGAGCCTTGTTTCAAACCTCTCTCTCGTACTGTATGCTGCGCGCGTCTACGCTGCCGCGGCGAAGAAACCGACGAGGAAATACGCGGCGCGTCTCGAAGGCGGCAGCTTTGGCCGCAACTAACGATTCCCCGGTAGCACGGGGTACGAAAATAAACTATTTATGAATCATTCCGAGAACACACATAATTCCCCCGCTTCTGTTCCACCCGCTTCTCCACCTCTTTTTAAACGACCGCAACGCATATGCGCGCATGCGGTTCACTTACCGCAAAACGTATATACGAAATTTTATTTCGGTGAAGTGTCTTACTCTCTCTTTTCTTACGCCATATAAAAAGCTCTTAACGTGCCTGTCGCGAATGGACAGACTTTTATCGAATAGGTGCATTCATATTTAAAGATTTTTTTTGGGCGAGTAACCTTCTGTAGAATTGAGACCAAAATTAATTCTCGTAAATAAAGATCAAATTTCATATCTACTATCAATGAACAAACTCCTTAAAATTCTCAAGCAAATTATTTTTAAATTAACAATTATTGCAGTGGTGATTGTAAATTGCAGTGCTCCATAATAAATGCACATCAAGGGTAAAATTGTAGTTGTTAAGAAAAGAGGATAATTTTGTTCATTTTGTAGAAAAAAGATAAAAGTATAATCGATGGATTTTTATGGAACGTAAGATATACATATTCCTTGTTTTTATTCGATAGATCTTAGAAAGTAAGTGCGACACAGCTGTTAGTCGATCAACCGTAGTTAATTTTCTTATCGTACTAACGTGCACTCAGGTTCTGTATATTTTCTCGGATTAGCCAAACAAGGCTGTATATGCATATTGCATTTATAACTACCAGTCGCCGTATCCATCAAAAAAGTGTGCTGCGACGTTACAACAAGGTTTATTTCATCCGTGTTTCGTAACTATACAGACGACAGAGTGTCTCGTTGTTAATTAACTCGTAAAGCAAGGATGAAAGTTATTTTTTTATCACGCTGATAAAAAGGGTTTCTTGCGTTGTGCCGATGGCACCACTATATGAGCTGCATTATTTTAATATTAGCAGAGTAACAGGGCGCTTATCGGTTTTCTGCAAGTGGATAAATACACAGCGTGAATTTAATTATACTGCGATTAATTATATTGCGTATCACAAAGCCTTTAAATATTTGCCCGAGGTATACACTTCGTATAATCAAATCTCAACAAGCTGCAGACAAACGCGATGACGCGAACGTGCGCTCGTATATAATCGAAGTATTTTCAACCGATGGTAAACTTGCTGGCTTGGTGTAGCTTCGACGTAACTTACCGCTCGAAGGAAGCTTTTAAAGCTCCTCGCGCGAGCTACATTCTCGGCTTTATCAACCGACTACCCGTAGTTGGTCGAGAAGAACTTGAATTGCCGCCGACGAGAGACGCGAGTGACGGTAGATCAGTGGTGGTAGGTAATTGGAATCATTGATCGTTCGTTGAACGAGTAAGACAAATACTTTTGCGATTAACGGTTACAACGAGAGCTTTCGAGAACCGTTGTTACATTAGTACCTTTCGACGATGATTTTATCGACAGTCTCTGCCTTGCGTTCGGAACGTGTCGATATCGTACAGATTAAAATCTATTCGACGATTTTACATTGCAATTTTTTTTGCGAGATATTTTTTCCGTAGTTAAGTGGTAGGTATACGTGATACAGCAAACGCAATATCGCATTTTTCGAATTGAAAGCTCTTGTTTGCAATCCTTCAAGAGGTAGGCTCGGTGCAGTTCCATTTTTTTCCCTGACTACTGAAATTGGATAAATGCAGAGAATAAACAGAATCAGTAAAATGAAAATTCTTCGTGACGAGATACGCCGTACACTCGAATCAAATATATATCCAATGCGAAACAGTGAATACACGGATATAAGAAATTTGTAACGTATTTGCGATAAATTAGATAATAATATAAAGGGGGCGCAGAAGATTATCTTTTTTTTTTTTTTTCATAACCGTTTCCAAGCGTTGAGTGAATATCGGATCTTAACCGTTAGCGCGGCAGTATCGACGAAACTGATCGATATATAACATGTTTACCGCAAATAGCATTGAAATGATAACGATCCGTGGATAACGGTGTGCTTATATACCGCGTCTCGGCGTAAATTACGCGGATATAGGCTTTTACCGCAGATGCTTGGTCCTGCAGTAATTCATGACGTGTAATCCAACACGGCTATACTTTCGGTGCGAAAGGAGCTGGGGGGGGAAGGGATGGGACATATTTAGGAGACGAAATTTGTGCTGATCCTCCTCGGTAGCTCGCATTACATACATTATTAATTGTTTGTTTTAACCGGTCTGCTCGCGCGGTTCTTAATGTTCACAGTCGCAATAATCCTATTATCGATATATTACTAATAACTGAATAATTTTATAAAATACTATTGCGGTATTCCAAAGCTCGCGAACATTGAAACGCGTAAACTGACGTCATATTGTCTATTGACATTGCTGGTATTTCCGTTTCATATAAAATTAACAGCCGCGTAACAAGAGTAAGTAGTAGAAATAAAAATAGTGCGAAAAATGTAGTACGATTGGACAAATACTTAACAGATTAACGTAAAATTGTCTAAACAGAACAACGGTATAATGTTAAATGGCGAATCGTTGATACGATGTAAAGACACACGTAACGAGGAAAAGCTGGGTTCGACGTGTGTGGGGGCGTTCGTTCCTCAATGCTATCACAATCAGCGCTAAGCGTCGATGCGTGGGAAACGTGCATGCAATGCGCGAACGCGAGAGGCCGATTAATATTCGCCGCGCGGCTACCGATCGACCTCATTGAAATTAAAGAGATAATCGTCATGATTCGCGCCGCCCTTAGTGAACGACGCGCAAGCGTGTCGCCTGTCCAAATTCTCGCCCAGATACATATAACGTATACGCGAACTCACACCACGGCCGAGAAGGATATACGAAGGATTTTCTCGCGCCCAAGCGCGTACACACCACTCATCCGCTGATTGTTTCACATCTGGCGGAATTCCCAGAGACGCTCGGCCGTAAAGCATAGCTTTTCGACCGAGGGGCAACTCGAAAGAGGCTTTGCAAAGCGGCTCCATCCGATGTCCGAGCGGAACGACACGGTGTTTCTCGGTCGCAAAGTCCCTCCGGTGCGATTGCTTGCGGTCGTGACATTTCTAGTACGCTGACGGCTATGCGACTCGTATTTTCCGAAGCTCCGCCGATTTCCGTAAAAAAATTGAACCGTGCTAAAATCACGATTTTTATTGCCATTATTAACTGCGCGAATTTGTATGTGTACTTTCCAAGCGCACTGAGCCATTTATGTACCATTCCTAAAATATTTCCTCAATAAAAAAAAAGAAACGTTTAACTATTATTAAATAGAAAAAAATAATGAAAAGATTGGTATTATTGATATAAGTCGGCGTATTTAGTTTTGTTTATTAATTTTCGAAGTATTTCAATTTTACAATTTATGACAGTTAATTGTTGCGTTTATCTGTTCCTGAACATAACCGAAAATTGCGACAACACGCATCATGTTGTTACAGCTCAAACAGCAATTAATTTAAACCGCATTCTGCCGAGCGGCGCGTCGTGATAAGACAAGGATCACGGCAAGTGTCCTGTGCATGTCTGCCCGCAATCAATCTCGTTAGCGCCGATCCTTAATATGACGCTAAACCACCGCTTTAGCTTCCTCCCGCGATCTTTGTGTTAAGGATCTCCCCGCAACGAGACTTACGTGAACTCCAAAACGCGGTGAGTATAAAATTTTCTGACGTCCTCGAGGCGCGTGCGCGCTATTCTCTTTGACTTCCGATGCCCGCGCGTGACATTATCCGCACGAACTGACCAGAACACACGCGTTCCCGAAGGACACGTGCAGAACGTGGACCTTGTGGCTTTAAGAGCTTAAAACACCAAAGTCACGGTATCGAAAGTACTGTATCAACTGGTCTCTAATTATAAATTCATTAACTCACTGAATCTTTAACTTCGCAAGTGTTTTTAATTAAATCTAATCAATTTAAAGAAGTAGACGTATATACATCGAAGATAAATATATATCTTAAATGTAAATCTTAAGCGTGAATGTAAATATATGTTGCAGATAAACAAAAATATGCGTTAACAAAAAGATACGTATCTGTCCCAAAATTTTTGAATATATGTGATAATATACAAAAAAATAATAATAGAAATCCATCTTGCCATCGTGCGTCGTAGAACCTTAACAATTTGCGAGGCTGTGACATTTCTCTCTGTAAGCTGTATTGGAAGCATCCACCATTGGTGCACACGCGAGAAAGCGCGCCTGTGTCTGACGGGGTTGCACCAGAGGTTGCACACAGTGCCGTGCACACGCTCGCCGATTCGGAACAGAGCCAGTGCCGTGCCTGGAATGTCGTGTTTCCGAGCTGGAAAATTTGACTAATGACTCGCATGTACAACCACCACGACCCTTTCTTCAACACGTTTTCCGCTCACTTCCAATCGCTTTACAATTCGAAATATAAACGTAAATAAAAGTGAGACACGGATCTGTTCAGGATTAAATTGTGAGCTATCTGTTGTACTATATATAGCGAAGATTTATTATTTTTTTATGGAGGAACCGCACGAAAACCGTAACTCGAGAGTTTAGAAAACGGACACGCAGGCAAGAGAGATCCGTGAAAGACGTAAATTCACGTTAAACTCGAGAAGCTATTAAGTCTCGCGAAATAAAAGCCGCCTTTCGCGGGGGAGGGGGGGGGGAGCGAGGTAAGGATTACATTAGCAAGCTGGCGAAGAAAGCGGATAAAAGGAGGTATAGAGTTGAAGGTTTCAACATGATATCTAGTATTAAGCTGAAGCCATAAATCGCGATGAACGTGCTCGGTTTGTCGGGACCATATTTCCTCCATAGTCCAGGAATCGAAAGTCGTATTCACGAGGGGATGAAACGGAAAACAGATGAAGCGATGGGATATATATCGACGGTTATTTCTGACTAGCGCCCCTACGAAATTGGCCTAATTGGCTCTCCTCGAAAGATACCCCTTTCGTACTTACTGCCTATAACAGAACCCTTTCTTTCCACGAAGCACAGGGAAGATCGTGCGAAATAGATTAAACCGAAAAGAAGGTGGACGTGATTCGGGCGGGGGGTACCTCTTACATTGCGGCGTTTTACGATTTACGACGGTTTGGCGGGAACGTATTTAGGTCAGCGTTTGTTATCAGTCGCACGAGAGAGAGAGAGAGAGAGAGAGAGAGAGAGAGAGAGAGAGAG
>NW_012026888.1:802855-809479 GCF_000956235.1 Wasmannia auropunctata
AGGGAGGGAGGGAGGGAGGGAGGGAGGAAAAGCCCGGTCCTGCTTTTCCCGGAATATCTCGTTATGTAATCATGGGTCAGACCAATCATTCTAATGAAACGTACTGGGGTGAATTTTCCGATCTACTTGGGGATTTATATCACCTTGAGAGGCATTCGAAACTCTTCGGGGTAGCTGCATTAGATGCGCATACGGAGGTAGAGTAGTAGGAGATGGGAAGAGCGAGGAGGGGGGGAGGGGGACGGCGTAGAGGACGTTCGATAATGGGGTTGGTTCCACCTTTCGGTTGGAAAGACGTCGAAACTTTCGAGGGTGACGTAGCATGTACATGCATTCTCCTATCTATGTCCTTTCGAGGTAACGTTTGCAGCGTTTCGGCCTCGGCCCCAAAAGGGCAAGGTTAATCTTTAATCAAATTAAAATTTTTCAAAAAACGCATTCAATGTACATCTCCGCTCCAGTGCATTCGATATAGGCGCAATATGTTTTAAATGAAAATTAACAACAAATGCGATATCTTTTTAATATCAGATTACACAACCGGATTATACATAAATTATCTTAACTATTTCGATAACAATGCAGATTATGATGATAAATACTGTCAATTTTAATAATATATGTTAATTGTCGTTAAAACGTTATAAATAATCGGTTTCTGCGAACGTGAAAATATAATTTACAATAAATTGGTTAATTACACAATTAATATATTCTTTCGATCGGTAATAATGTTTATATTATTATATTATATTATTGTACAAAACAGGTTTATTAATCCTGGCTTTTATTTACATCCGATACGATAAAGATGAAAATCTTGAAAACATAATATACATGCAGTAATTTCACAGCTACGATTAATTTTCCGACAAATTCGAAATGAATTTCGTGACGCGACTTCTTTGCTCGTGCTCCTACGAACTTAGCACTAAGATCGTATAATGTTCGATGCTAGACACAACATCAAGAGAACGTTAAAGTTGCTCATTGCAAGAAGATATGCTTCTAAAGCACGAATTTAATCAACGAAATATTAGTGCCGCTAGAATCGGGAGTAAAAGCTGCGCCGGACTTTTTCTTATAAAATACAAATATTCTTTGCAAAACCCGAATGGCAGGGCTTAGGTATTGGGACGAGAAATTTGCACAATAATAGCACATCATTTAAATACATTTTCGATCCCCGAGAAGAGTCGCCTGGAATTTTGTATGCGGGACATGAGCCTGTACGAATAGGTCGCCCTAAAAGCTCCATATACTTCTGTATGGAGCCACGAATAAACGATTGACGCATGACATATGAACGCGATACGATATTTACAAGAATTCCCTGTATCCCAAATTTCATATTTTCATATTCCCGAAATCGATAAATTTATGAGAATTATGAGAGCTGCACATATGACCTTTATGATAATAAATGGAATTTGATGGTATTGTTAAGGAGATATTTATTTTAATTAATTACGAGAGAGCGCAGTCTCGTAGAGTCTCCCAGCTTTTATTTAACGCAATTTTGTGATTAACGCTTCGTCATGTATTATAATTGAAGAGCTTGCTGCAACAGTGGGCTAATTTTGTAAAAATGGAACAAGTAGATTCTAAAGTTAAAGCATGGAGAAATACATTCATTTCTGCCAGTGTCACATATTTGGCTATGTTATGAATTAACCCATTGTTGCAGCAAGTTCTTATTATATATGGCAATTGTTTTTATATATTATCAATCTCATAGATACAACAATATCTTATATTCGTGCAGCTTATTCTCTATCTAAATATACTTATACTTTACATATGAGATAGATAGGTAAATGGTTTGGATTTTAAATGCCAAATGTAGAAGGAATGGATGGATGTGTGTGAATAAGAAAAATGTAAACCAAGTCTCTTCCATGGCTTATGTGCTAGAAGTAATAAAGTAATAAAGATAGAAGATAAAGATTCTATTTTTTATTCTATTTATATTTTTGCAAATCTAAAAAAGATGTTTTGTAGATCTAATATTAATCTACTTGAAAAAGAAAGGACTTATTTAACAATTGACTTTAAATTAATATGTGCGCGTATATACGTAAGATTACAATATACATGTTTCTCAAGTAATTTGCTTTCTAATTTTTGCGTGGCGTGTATATATAACAAGAGATAAGCTAATTATTGTGCAAATATGAACGCTAGCGATTATTAATCTAGATATTTTGTACGTATAATCGTTTTAATTACGTTACGGGATTGTCGCAAAATATATTTTCTAATTTATGCTAAAGTGATCCGTCAGAATCGCGATGGTGAATTAATTTTGAACACAGCCGTGCTTTCAATATCTGGCAAAGTACCATATGTTAACGCGAGCACAACGAAAGATCATAGGTAATGTGCACAGCCACAAGCCAAGAGATACAGAGGTTGACCTTTATCCTCTAGAACGCGTAGTTGAGTCAGCTTTGCGGCTTCAATATATAATAGTTATATCCAAAAAAGCAAATGTAATCTTATTGTTAGTAAAACAAGCATTTAACAAATAATACACCTATGAAATGAGAGGTATATTCATATTTACCAAAATTATCGCAAATGCCAACATAGATTCTTATGAATCAATATTATTAACAAGTTAATATTGTAAAATAAATGCAATTGGAAAACTAGATATTTTCCGCAAGATATATTCATAACATATATATAAATATAGTACTTTAATATACAAGGGAATTTTACTGGACGAACAACATACTTTTAAAATGATGCGATTGGAAAGTATAATCGATTTTCCTAAAAGTAAATTATCCAGTACGTTTTAAATATTGAAAATATTGCCTTGATCAATAATGCATCTTGTGTATGCTAAAATAATATTGCTGCATTTTGTAATTCTTCCAAGTTAATGTGTAACTGACAATGAGTACAATTACGTTTTTAGCATAATTATATGACAACTATATCGCATACATCATATATCGTCAACTTTCATTTATAATAATTAAAATTTTTAATTTACGTGAAATAACTTACATACATATTGCATTAAATTATTCTTCTTTAATTCGAATGAAATGTTAAATTGGAAGTAGAACAACGTTGTAGCTTGTACCTTTCGCGCAAGATCTTCCAATGACCAGAAACCAAATGCGGTGAAAAGCTTGAAACAAGGCGAAAGCTTGAAAGTACCGTCGACAATCGCTAATAACCGTAACGACCTCTGGGACATAACAAAGTGGGTCTAAGGGTGACATGGCGAGGATAAAGGTTGTGGTGGCTGTGAGGGGATGTCCGCCCCTGGACAGCATTACCCTTGCACGTGCCTTCTTGAGACAAAGTTTCTCCATAATTCCCTCATTTCGCTTGACCAAACTCGCATTCGCCACGAATCACCAGTCAAAAATGTGCTCCGTCACAATTAATAATTGACTTACACGTGACAGAATGGTAGTTAATAGAAGCTTCACGCGTGCCCGAGAATACTTACTCCTATAACTACCAATCGCAATAACAATGTTAAACGAATAAAAACTCAGCTATCTGTCTTCAAGTTATTACAACTCTTTTAATTAAACATTATTGAAAATTTTGAATTTGTATTTGTTTAACATCAAAGTTTCAGAAAAAAGCTATGTTTCATCTTGAAAGGCTTTGACTCATGACATGTCGATTCATTAGTCGCATAATATTGAATTAATAATATTGAAATAATATTGAATTAAACTTTGCAAAAAGTTTAAAAGTTTACTTATTCACGGAAATAATATATAAGTTTCGATTTTTTTTTGTTTAGCATGACATGAAAAATACTCAATCAAAATTTTCCACAGAATAGGTATATAATATTTAACATATTCATGTGGATAAAACTGGATTTAAATAGAAATATTTAAATAGAAAATATAAATGTATTTTATGATAAAATATAGTAATAAAATGATTGTTGCATCGAAATGATTATTTTCTTCTTTTGCATGCAGTTTGCAGACTACTGCACGCTTTGTCAGCGTTATCGATTCGTCTTCGGGCAATGCGAAAAGACGATAAAGGAATAATAGAGATTTATCCACCTTCAATATCCGTGACTGTGTCCATGATTGTATCCAAGTGTTGTTAGTTTATATTGGTGGAACAGCGAGAGTTTTATATACGGCGTACGATCTTCGTTTATGAAATGTCAGAGAACACGACTTACCGTTGCATGATGCTCTTATTCGAGAACATTTTGTAGGCTAGAAACTCTAGACTAATTGTAAGTAGAACATTCGCGATTACAAATTGGTTAGATAGCTTAAAGTAGCTTACAAAATAATAATAGAAAATATAATACGTCTGCTTATTGTTAGACGTAACATATAATCTCACTCGTTAAATTACTTAAGTTACTAACAATATTTGTCTGATGCTGTGCTAGAATTGCATGTAGACGTACTAGTCAAATGGCGAACACAACTTAATATTTCTTAATGACAATTATAAATAGGACAAAGAAGACGTTTTTGAATAAGATATGTATCTTTTAAGTTAAAACTGCGTCAAAAATCAAATGTGATCTAAGCAAATTAAAATTCTAAAACAAATATTGAAATATGATAATTATCATAAATTATTGCTTACATATGATATTTATAAATATTTTATTAGTTATTCGTATTGATTATTCGTATTGATTATATTTCAATCGATTATTTATGACGAATATCTAAATCGTTTTTATAAACTTTATCTATGGATTTCATAATTTACAAAAAGTATAAGTTTTGACATTAAATAATAATCTTATAAAAAATTTAATTTTCAAAGGAATCATTAGGATAGTACGTGTGTTCTAAGAAAAACAATATATATATTTCTTAGAAATAAACACGCAAGAAAGAGCATTATTGACGTATATCCAATATTATTAAAGGTACAGGGGAGAAAAACTTCTCGATAAATTCCTTCGCATTTTCCTTTGACCAAACATACGGTAGATCTCAGATATATCTGATTCGCAATCGACAGATGCAATAGAGAAAAGGTTACGCGCGGAGAAGATAAATCTAAAAGACCAGAGGCATGGGGCGCTGATACATGCGCTATCGATTATTTCGAGCAGTTCGAGGGCGAACGAGGCTATCCCAAAAATCCGGAGCACACTTGAAGGATTCCCTTTATTTAAGCTTTTATTTGTATTAAGCCCGATTGACTTTAACGTAGAAAATTACGACAGAATGTTGCACGGTTTTTTTTTACGTTGATCAATTCCGACCTTGCAGAATTTAGCGATTTCTCATTGCTTGACGCGAAACGAGTCACCTGTGTGTATCTCTCGACGCCAGAAGATCACCTGTTCGGCACCGAGCCGTCTGCTCACTGCGGCATGATCCTCTGAAAGGAGTAGTCGATGCCGAACTGGCGAAGGCAGGCGCACGTACGCCGCGCGCGACGGACGGCTGGAATCCGTCCGCATGACACCCGTTATACGTGCATTCGTAACGTGGAGTTGTGGAGTCGGTCCGATATCGAGCGGGAAACCCAGCGAGGGGTGCTCACACGTGCGCAGGCTCCCACCTCCACGACCTACCACCTCCGTCGTGAATACGCGTCGGGGGAGGAACGCGGGGGTGTCGCGGCAAGAGTGAAAGAGAGAAGGAACTCGCGGCGGCGAGCCGTCGCAGAACGAGATGAACGATGTTCGAGGAGCGATTTCGGCGCGGTTGGAGTTGGGTGGGCCGTCACGGATGCCGGGTGGCGCAAAAGAGAGAAGCCGCGCGGGGTGACGCGGCCGGTGCGGTGCGAGGAAGCTTCCCTGCACGGGAAAGAGAGAACGAAAGATCTATCTCTTGCGAAGGGAGATAAACGATGTCGGGGGAATAAAGTGAGAGAAAAGGAACGAAAGTAAACGAGAGGAAAAACATAGGGTGGAGAACGCCGAGCGGCGAATGGAGCAGGAAGGTAATAGAAAGCGGTCTTCCTGCTCGCGAAAGGCTGGATACCTCAATGGAAGAGAGAGCGATACAGGTGAAAGAGAAGGACAAAGAGTCGCGAGTGTGACGAAGATAAATACAAGGCGTTACAAGACTGACACTAAACGAAATAGGAGTAAGAGAGAGAGAGATAGAGGGGTTCTGCTATCATAAAGAAGGTCGAAAGAGGAGTTGGCGGCAAATGAGACGGAGAATGGAAGACGATCGAAAGAGTGAAGGGGAAGTCTTAGTGGTGAACAGAGGAGACCGAAGGAAGGAACACGGTGGGAGAAAGAGATAGGAGGGAGTCGGGAGTACGACGTCGGCGGGCGCAAGAGAGGGGGAGAGAGTAAAGCGAGAGAGAGGAACGGAACGGAACAGGGTTGTTCCAGTGTGCAGCGGGCGGGCATCGCGGCGGGGGCGCCGTTCTGCTGCTCCTGTATATCCATCCAGGATTATATGCACCATCCACCGCATCCTAGCAACCACGACGGCGACGAGGACGAGGACGACGACGACGGCGAGGAGGTGGAGCGCGTGTCGACGTTCGACAGGACGAAATATCGCCCGACGTATTTCAGAGATCTTACACTGTCCGCCGACGATACGTATACCGACACGTAGATCCGATACCAGCGATCCAAGAGATCCGCGGGCTGAAAGAGAGGGAGGAATGTTTCCGCGTGTCGAT
>NW_012026888.1:809499-908927 GCF_000956235.1 Wasmannia auropunctata
TGACGACGACGACGACGACGACGACGACGACGACGACGACGACGAAAACGGCGGCGGCGGCGGCGGCGGCGGCGGCGGCGACGACGACGACGGCGACGACGACGACGGCGGCGACGACGACGGCGACGGCGACGGCAACGGCGACGGCGGCGACGGCGACGACGGCGACGACGGCGACGACGACGACGGCGACGACGGCGACGACGACGACGACGTCGACGCCGCCGGGAAGCAAAAGATTATCGGTCGCGTCGAATACCCGAGCCTGTTCGTAGTAGCGGTGTACATCAGCATTAGTTGTAGTAGTAATAGTAACCGTAGTACACGTCGCGGACTAATCCTGTCGGTCTGCACATCGTGAACATCCAGTGAAAAAGCTCGCCGAGGTACAGCAAAGAGAGAGAGGAGGACGTAGTGCGGGAAACGGAGGGAAGAGAAAGAGCCTGGTGGAGGATCGAGTACCGCGGTCACACGCAGGTAGGTCCATCCAGAGGGAGGCATCGGCAAGGAGCCGCTCCTCATCGCCGCTCCAACATGACCCAGCCTTAGTACGGCTCTCCTGTCGTACACCCTCCGCGGCGCGACACGACACGACACGTAGAAGAAGGTGGTGGAGGAGTCGGAGGTGGTGCTGGCGGCGGAGGGGGTCAGGGAGAGGGTGGAGAACGCCGAGGAGGACGGAGAAGAAGAAGAAGAAGAAGGTGGCGAAGGAGGAGGAGGACGGAGGCCTCGCTAACGACGGCGAACGTCCTCGAAGGTGCGAACCACCAACAGCAGCACCACCGCCGACGACGACGATGATCGTGACAGGCAGTGATCGGCGTACATGTTGGAGGCGGAGGCGCCGATTGGCGTTAGTGACTCTGCTCTCCGCGGTTTTAGCCTTCGCGATGGGCCCCTCGTCGTCTTCAGGCCACAGACCGGCACCGAACAGCCAGAACACATTTCATACCACTACGAGTAGCACAACCATGCCCATTCGAACACAGCTAAGTAATGGTACCAGCGTGTACGATAGCCGGAACAGCGGTGTCAACGTAGCAGGTCTCGACGGGCACAATAGGACTAACGATAACGAGACAGACATCAAGAGGCCGCTCTTCCCCGAAGATCTGTTCACCAACGATCAACGGCGCCGCGGCGCCGTGATACTCCACATACTCGGCGTGGTGTACATGTTCGTCGCGTTGGCGATCGTTTGCGACGAGTTCTTCGTGCCGTCGTTAGACGTGATCATCGAGAAACTCGATATCGCCGACGATGTGGCCGGTGCTACTTTCATGGCGGCCGGTGGATCGGCGCCCGAACTCTTCACATCGATCATAGGCGTGTTCGTGTCGTTCGACGACGTCGGTATCGGCACTATCGTCGGCTCCGCCGTCTTCAACATTCTTTTCGTGATCGGCATGTGCGCTATATTCTCGCGTACGGTGCTATCGCTCACATGGTGGCCTCTATTTCGCGACTGCACTTTCTATAGCGCCAGTCTGCTCACCCTGATCTACTTCTTCCGCGATAGTTACATATACTGGTATGAGGCGCTTGTGCTTTTTGGATTCTACTTAGGATATGTGAGCTTCATGAAGTGGAACCAACCGATGGAGAAAATGGTCAAAAGGGTACTCTACAGAAACAAGGTGACCCGGGTCAGGTCTACCGATCAGCTGATGCCCTCGGTATGTACGCGGAATGTATATACGCGAACCGTACATTCGCGATCTAGGAAAACGTCTGACCCTGTCTTTGTCTACTTTTACACCGATCGATCAGTCTGTCCTGTTCTACGATTCCCCTCTCACTCTATTCCCCCACGTCGTGTCATCTCTTTCCATCCATCAACCCCTTTCGTATAGATACATGTCACTGCTGTACCGCCGCCTCTCTGTCTGTCACGCGCTTTCCCTCTCCAACTATCTATCCGTCCGTCTTCCTTTACTATAACCCTATCTCTATACTTTCTTCCGATTTCCCTCTTTTTCTCTCTCGCTTTCTTTCTTCACCCCCTACAAACATATACTTGCACACAGCTCTCCCCTTCACCCCTTATACGCTACCGTGACTTTATATTTCATGGAGAAGCATAGCGTCGCGTGACTTCACCTACTCGCACGACCGCTCGTGGGCGGTGTTTTGTCTCGTAGACGGACATTGCCACGTTTACTTTTTTTTTCCTCGCGGTTTTTCATTTTGCGTTTGAGGATGAGACTAACCGATGAACCTTGAGCACAGCGTGGTCAAGAGGCACGACCTTGACCAAATCGCGGAACTTGTATGACAAATGGATGATCAAACTGCGCCCTGATTTAGCCCCGATAGCAGCGAGTTTCTCTCTTTTATACGTTCTATTTTACGTTCTAGTTTATTAATAAATAAATTGATAAATTGATGTGCCGAACTCGAAATCCACACAAATGGTACGATAAATCCGAAATTGCAACGAAGCACATTCTTAACAATATTACATAAGTGCATGAGAAATATATGATAACTGTTGCTTAGCTTTGCACAAACTTGGCAACTTGCAAGTGCAGCTTTTTAAGAAGAAACTGATATTTGAATACAGCTGACAGTCCCGAATGCATTTTGAACGGCATCAATCATAGTTCAAGACACGTGACCTGCTTACCTTTCTCATGTAGGCCAAGGGAGAGATATCGAGATATATCGATTGTTGCACTAACGGTTCCCTCAAAAAACTTTCTTTTTCTCATTATTTACACATGATTACAAACGTAGATTCTTCTATTTTACTTATTAATTTTGCACAATATCTCTTTTTTTTTATCTCCGTGATCTAAACTACATATAACATTAAATGGCAGCGACACAAATGGTTCTTATTCAGATTATAAGCGTAGATTACGGGAAACTATGTACGCTTCGGAAAAATAAAGTTTATTCCGGGCCGACTTTCAACCGGTCTCAGTTTCGATCATCTTCATGCGTGAAACTAGCACGCTGACTACTAATGTTTATTCTGGTTGTAATGGTGTCTCGTACAGAGAAGCGCGATTCATAAGCGGAGGAAGAGTCGTACTCAAGGTCGTCAGAGACGTCACGAGCACTGTGAGCTCCTCCACGTTGAAGTTTCTTTGACCTGTCGCGAAAGAGTGCCTTACCGGCGGTGTACAAAGGCGAAACAATATGCGCCCCCGGACTTTATACAAACGTAGAAACTTTACATTATGGGAAAACTAGCTGTTGTGACAACATTCAGTGCTAGCACTGCTAGTGTAATAAACTCGTATAGTGGACGCGTCAACGCGTTGTCAGCGTGAGTTTTGTTACATTCCGAGTCGTCGATTGCATTATCAGAATTAAACGTGTATTTTTTTCGGTCATCGTTTAATCTCACGAGGTCAGCTAGTGATTGAGACTCAAATGTTGCATCATCTTCAATTTATGCCGGAGACGAGACTTTAGTCTACCGGATCGTCGCGTCTCCAAGATGTTGGTGTGTAAACGAATGTCATACGTTTTCGTAACGACCATTGGCGATCGATTTGCTCGCAAAACCGAATGATTGAGAATCTTTCAAGCCAACGCTTCGTGGCAGAGGACGTTTTTGTGCCAATCGATTTTGAATCTTGCGCACGTAAAAAGAGGCAGACTGCTAAGTGAAGAAAAAATTCGTTATACGAAGGACACTCTTCGTGGTAATGACGATTCCGAAAGAAGGATTCCTCTTTAGCTTAACGCTTGGGAAAATGTGTTAAACTTTAATGATATAAAAAAAATTATACAACACTTTTTTAAATTGTATAATAGATTAATAATTCGAATGCATCTCGCATATATATAAACACACATGTTTTAATTCTAATATTCATAAAATTAAAACGTCTCTTATATTGCAAACTAATGCATCTTTGATATTTGTGTGGTGTAAAATGAAACTTTACGGATCTCTTTCATTATGGTTACGGGACGATAAGAATTCAAGTTTCAAGAAAAACTGTCCTTCCTTTAAAATCTGTCTCTATTTCTCTAATTAGAATAAGGTACAGCTATAAAAAAAAATTAAACATATGTTATAAACAAAAATAACTAGCGCGAAAGAAGTTTAAATCACATCAATAAAAATTAAATATATTTATACGCTAGAAAAATAGCTGAAGTTATATTAGATTTTTGTTGTCAGTTTTTAACGAATATCTAATGGTTGTTTGATTTTGACTGATCTATGTATATTGAAAATTAATTCTGCAGTTTCCTGCATCCACACTAATTAACATTATTATTTCTGTACACACAAAAAATGTGGTAAAAACTGAAATTGATGTCATTTATTTATTCTGATGATCACATATTCATATTTATCACATATTAATATATATATTATATATTATATATATATATATACAAAAAAGATTTTTTAAAAGATCTAATGCTCTTTTAAAGGTGCGAATGAAATTAGTTATAATTGTTATTTCATATTCTAAAGTTCATGTTATTAAGTTTTAAACATTAAAACGCACATGCGTCTGTATAATATATCGAATACATACGTAACTTTCATTGATGAAAAAATGTTCGTTGAAATAATGTATTTTCTTTTAAAGTTGATAAGTATATAATAAATAAAACAAAGTGATTTTGCGATATAATAATGTATAATATATAATATATAATGTATAATGTGTGATAAAATATATAATGAATAATGAAATAACTTTGAAACAGCCAAGTTAAATTTAAAATACCGAGAAAATGTCGCGATCCGGAAATACGTAATCCGCTTCTTCGAAGTTGAGACGTGGAAATCTGTTTTACCTTTATTCGTTTCCCACCGGTGTCGTTTACGCTGACACTCGGGAAGGCTTAACTGAAATTTATCTTTTATTCCTGCATGGCAGTGATGGTTTGTCACAGAAAATAAGAATACAAAAACTTGTAAGCGATGAAAGCGCGGTATTGACGCGACCCATCGATCGATTGGAGAAAGCTCTCCGTTCTTCCTTAATTTCACAGACTCATATTATTTCCGCTTCCAGTGTCGCTAATATTCCGAAGTACGGAAATATGCTCCTGTCAATCACGCGGAATGCCGAGAGTGCGAAATATATCTCTCTTACTGACACTGACTGGTGATTATTAGAAGACCGCAGCTCGCGCGATAACTGCATAATTGCGTCCAACTGACAAATGATTGAAGCATTCCCGAAAGTACCTGCATTAGATTTATTGCAGTGGCGTGACATACTGTTTAAACGATTCCTAAACAATTACGGTGTGTGAAGTATTGCACTTCAAATAATTCTGATATCACTGTTAATTGATCTGATAACATTTTTCGTAAACTGTATCCTAAATATATCGTTCTACTATTACACGATAATATCGCAGAATCTCGCATTATTAATTCATAATGGCATTGTATATGTTTAATTATACATAAATTCTAAAACTATATACCGTTTGAAATGAATCGATGTGAATCAAAATTATTAATACTGATAAATATAAATATAACATATGAGATAACGTTACATAGTTAATCATTGTCTCGCATTCTGTACGCACATTACGGTTAAACACGGCGCTTAACACCTTGCGTGCAAAGTGCTATCTCGACTCGCTCAAAAGTTCTTTTTTTCCTACCGTACGGTGAACGTGCGTCCGAGATTATAATTAGACGCTGATAACGTTGTGTCTATTAATATCAAGTGTATTAAACTAATTTTGCGTGTAATATCAGTATCGTGACAATTAAATCGAGATCAGGGGGATGCGATAAGAATGATATCTATGGCCGCGTAGACGTCCATAATTGCATAATAAATTTGTTAACAATGTAAATTATTTTTATGCTGATCTTAACTGCCTTCAATATTATCGCACGAGCGTAATCGTTTCCACGAGACCGATGCTAAAAGCGCTGATACAACCTTGACTCATCATCTTGCACAAAAAAATAAAAATTTCAACGGCATATCATTGGCTTTATTAAAATAGATACTATCTAGATCTAGACTAGATGAAGTTGTACACGCGCAATCGTACCAGCTGCGCATATCCAATTGAACTTTTAAACTAGCTGTTATTAGCCTTATTGTTCTTTCTGCAGAATGATACCGTGTGCGAAACTCGCGCGAAATGTACAAGAGAGACGGCCGTTAGCAATAGAATGATTAAAAGGCTTGATTAATATGGCCATCACGGAACTGATTCGGGATATTTTAAATTCTACACCGCCACCGCGAAAGACTTTATGCGAAATCCAATAACTTCGCCGGATGAGCGTCCGCTCGTGGCGACGATGGCCCTCCCGGTAATTCTCCAGGCTTCCGTTTATCCAGCCCTTGCAATAAAAAAAAAACACTCTCTTCTTTTTGACTCCTGAAATCTTACTCGGAGGAGTTACGGCATTGCAGTGCGCCGCAGAGGCCCTCTCCACCCATCGTCGAATCGATTCGACAGAGGCTCTTCCACACGCTTCCAGTCACGGCGAACGCCCGTGTGCAACCGTCGGGTGCTCCAGTACACTCCGCTCTTTCCTCTCACTGAATTATAACGGTCGACGGCACGTATATACACGCGGGGGAGCATTACATAATGCGCCCCGGTGGGTGGCTGGGGGAGGGGGGGAGAAAAAAATTTACGGGCGAGATAGCACGAATTTAGTCATCAACTTGAGCGACCGCAGAAACCCTCGGATATTTTACGGCTCGTGCCTGAAACGCCGAGCACGTTACGGGAATCCCGTAATCGTTATTAAATTCGGACGTAGACGTACACTAGACGTAAACGCCACATAGCGTTCATTGCATTTTCTCGAGACATTGTAGAAAAAAAAACGTGTTTACAGATGTTCATGTATACCGTCATCATAAATGTACTAGAATAATTAAGCGTATCGAACAATAAATGGTAGCTAACATTCAACAGATTTCTTAAAGGATAAGCAAGGATTGGAGAAGAGCAACAAAAAAAAATAGATAGAAGTGATACGTCACTTTTAATTATCAAGCATCAAAGACGCTTTACTCAATTAGCTGTCGATTAAAACCTTTAAGAATGTGTAAGAAGTTCTCATGTGTAAGAAGAGCTCACTTAAAATTGTTTAACTATACTTTTTATTCTTCTCACGGCGAGTCTGATATTTTATTTATTATATAACATTTTATCGAATAAAGTTTAGAGAAAAGTTTTCATATCGATATTTTTAATCTTTTAGGCATATAACGGAGTTATTGAAAATACTTTATTGTTACCTAGGTAATATTATACTTTGATAAAAAAAAAATTTGTTTGTCTGTTTAGAACATCGATATAGCCCTGCGCAAACAAAATCAATTATCGTTGAATTCAATTGAAGACATTTAATAAAATACACTGAAATATTTTTTAATTTCAGGGATTCACTTCTGGAATGCACAGCGTATCGTGCACGCTAAATCACGCGCTCTTTTTGCTTAATCGGTTATCGCAGCGTAACGGATTACGAGTTTGTAAATATAGTAAATGAGCACATCGATTTAATTATTAACGCGTTGTGCGCGCGCAGCTAAGCATAGCTTTTTTTACTGCCACAGTCTCCGCATCTCATCTCCATCTTGCTGCAACAATTTTGCATTTAAGCGACAAGTAAACGGTAATTGTCGCCAGTGCTGTCAATTATTCGCGCACGAATATTTAACGGCGATCGTGATTTAACACTTGAACATGGAACTTATGTCGGCAGCTTATATTGCAACACAGCGACAATTTTAATGGCATATCTATATTTTTGCAGTTACAATTCTTGGCGCAAGTACAAACGCAGCGTCCGCTCAAAGTATTAATACTACTGACGATATCGCTCTGTGCCTTTGTCACATATAGCGCATAATAATTAACAACCATATTGGTTTCTTGTAAAACCTCGACCTACTTTTCTGCCGAACACCGAGTACGTACCTCCTTTGTACACTGCCATCGAGCATATATTTCTTTAATCTTTTTTTAGTACAATGTCGCGTTCTCTCCCCGTTTTAAAGATTACTCAAACATCGCGTATAATATACACGTTTGCGTGTTTACCGTATGCAAAATGGCTCTATTATCAAGAGTAAACCGTTTCGCAAAACGAAAGAGACATACTTATTGCTAGAAATTAAATATTGTAATTATATAAGCTAAACTCTATAGTAAGCTGTTACATTTTATCAGTAAGTATCGGAGTAATACTTGCTCAACGGGCATTAAGCTTAATGAATATTTGAGGACTCGGATTATGAAACGATAGGCGATATAATAATTAAGCCAGTGCGGCTTGCAGTTTACCTTAATTAATGTTTCGCGATAACGTTTGCGATACAGTTTTCATCGATAATGGAAATAGTAAATTTCCCGGATGGAATATCACTTTTGAAATATCGCAGCCCCCTGTCCCGTCAGTCGACATTTTTTGGCGTAGAGAAAATCGCGACGTGGCACGGCGCGGGAGTTTTCGCGATGGAAATATGGAAATCGAGGGCGCGGCCTCGCGCGCACGATGGCGCCGAGCAAATTGAACAATAATCCGCAGACTCGGCGGCCGCTGGGTCAGCTGTAATCGCGCTTGGGGTAAGTGTCGCGCTAAGTGGAACGTGACCGTAGCGAAATAATGACGCGATCGTTAGAAAAAGTCACAAGTTCTCGGTCCAATCAGGAGAACTGATATGCCCGCGAACTCCCTCGAATGCGAGCGGATCTGAAAAGGTCTCCCTTCTTCCCCTTTCGTAATAATTCAAATGTATTTAATGCTCACCGCGCGATAGTCGGATACTCCTCGACGTTGAACTTTTAAGGCCAAAGTCGGGGCGAGTTAATTTTACCGAGGATTTCAATGGCGTGTGCTCAATGGCCGGCCGATATTATAGCAATCATTATATACTACTGATAAACTTATTTATTATGATATTAAACGATATCTCTCTTATATTTAATTAAATCTTTAAGATAAATATTAATATGCGCGAGAGTATTAAAAGCTTTATCCGGCGAAATGAAAATTTCAGCAAGTTCGATTGGCTGATTAAAATGTATGCGAGACCATCTCGACTTTAAGTACTTTGCAAACGCAAACTCTCTCTCTCTCTCTCTCTCTCTCTCTCTCTCTCTCTTCCAGAAGTATATACATACATATGTTCAGACTGAACCGCTTTCGGAATGTTATTATTCCTCAAGTGAGCGCGCGGCGTATAGATATAGGTCGGCCACTGATCGATGCGCTCGCGATCACAACCTCATAATTGCCGTCGTAAATCTTCCGTCATAATCTGCGCCTTTGTCTCGTAAAGAGGAAAAAAGGGAAGAGAAAATATTCCTGCCACAATTGAGAATTAGACCGTCCACGAAGGGGGATTTCTTCTGGACCTAGAAAGGGGTTCAGAGAGTCTCTCTGAAAAAGATAAAACAATAGAGACGATGAAAATTATATTGGCGTGCACGTCATGAAGCGTGTTGTGCTAAATTGTACGATAGTCCGCCGCGTGGATTGCCGGTAATTGCCTAGTATTGTTACAACTCGAATCACTGGAACGCAATTCCATCGGCCATAAAGTGATGGTTCTACTTCCGAAGTGACACATATATGCGGCCTCTCCGTGAGGCGTGATGTAGGTCAATATCACTCTCGCACCTTCTTTTTACTTTTAATCGGTGAGCAACTTTGCGCAATGCGCTTAATCGTAATGATCTTTTAACGAGAGTCAGGATTTTAACAAGGCTAATCTCATTAAAAACTTATACGTAGTTACTCTCGTGCGCAGAACACGCTCGTGTCGCGACGCTCGTAAATGGCTCACGTGTAGAAAAAGTTCTACATTTCTAATACTTCAAACATTGTCACCATTGTCGTATTGTTTACTAATTAATATCTTAAAATCAATTAAAAGGGAAATTAAGCAAATAGAATATTTAATCAAATTATTTTTAGCAACGACTACCTGGTATATTCGCCTCTTTCACAAGTTAACATTTTATTCATATGCTTTGAGTTGATTGCGGAGAAATGAAAATAAACTCTCTCGGCTTACACTAAACGAGCTTTAAAGATGGCACATTAATCTTAGCATGCGCTTTCTATGAATGTCACATGTGTTTAACTATGAAGATTCAGACACCGTTTTAGTTCGTCAAAGGGATTTTATTTAGTCGCTCGTTGGAACGTGTTGATTAAATTATAAAGCGCTCGCTTGAAGTTTTCACTCGTGAAGTTTTACTGTGCTTACGTAGAACGAATTATAAAGCGTAACCATTCTCTGATTGATTGCCGATTTCGAGAAAAGGTTATTTTGGTCGAAGAGCGGTTAAGAGATTTTATTGATTCTTCTTAGTCCATCGTTGTCTGCTCCCCGTATTTTTCACGCTGATGACTATATCGATCTCACGGAGGGTTTCCAATCCGGCCGTTCATTTTACTCGAGATTATCCTCGAGATCGGGACGCTTAAAGAATGCCACGAATTAATCAAGAGAGAAATTATTGTTTTGAAACACTCGCATTACGCATAATAATATTTCTTCTCCGTTTGCCGACGGCGACGGCGAAAGCCAAACGATTTATTTACTCGAACAGGCCCTCACCATGAAAAAATACGCAAGTACCAATCTTTGTCATTTCTAACACTTGTCCCTTTGTTACGCTTTTTTCGCGCGCCTATCTCTTCATTCGCATTTCTCAGCGGCTATTATGTCGTAACCCGTCGCGATTTATCATTACGGGATACTGCAATAAGTACAGCTTTGATGTTTCTGGCATTAAATTGCGTTAAACTAGTTTGTCTCCGCTCGAGTTATTTTAGATTTACATCCTCCGTAAAATGTCATGCCGCGCATTACCGCAACAATCGGTATCGCCGCAACTTTGGTGTTTCCTAATTAAATATATTAGATCGTTCAATCTTGTCGCTGCAGCGCTGCTCGGGCAAACGGCAGAAAGCTCGTTGGTGAATGAGCATCATTATAATACGTACCGAGGAAGGCAGAATTTAATGCAGTTTGACTTTTCACAAAAGACAGCAAACCGCTTATCTCTCTATTCTCGTAGGCATCCCGTTAATTAACGAAGCGTTTGCAGTCATCTTTATGAATATTGGCTAAGTTTTGCTGAGATTAATATCGTCATTATTGCACTGCTCATGCCGCGACGTAAATTATTTTTCATGCATAGCAATGCATACTTAATAATCTTTGAAATAAATCCTTCACATATTCTCAATGGTCAAATGTTTAAAATGTAGAAAATTGACTTTTTTAATTATCTAGGTATTAACGTTGTTAATATTAGACACGTATTAGCAGCATGAAAGAGTATTTAATAACTGAAAAGATATGATGAAAGTATATGTCAGAAATAATTGTTTTATTGTAACGCAATTTAATGTAAAAAAGTCTGCGGGTCAAAAAATGAATTAATTAAAGCCTGCGAGTTAAAAATAGATATTTACATATTTTTCGACAATGAAAATAGCAAATATTTGTACAACATGATTACATCCAGTCGAAATAAATGTCAATGTTGAATATTAATTCGCTCGTAACCCGACGTTTTTCGCGTCGTTTAACGGGTGACATTACTTTATTCTGACAATAACAACATTCACTGTTTACCATCTACCGTTCAAACTTCGTTTTCAACGACCCAAAGTGACAGTAACTTGTCTTGAGGCCATTACGCGTTCACGCCCGCGTGAAATTCATCTTCCAGGGCAAGTGCTTTAATTAAATGTCAATCCGATGTTTTTCGCATCATTTGACATCGGTCAACATCGCTTTGCGCGTCTCGGGCTTTAATTGAGGAAGCGTTTCAAATCAAGCGCGTGTAGCTTTTACATTTTTGAAAAAGCATATGGCTTTTTTTTTATATATCGTATGCATGTCACGCCGCATTCCCACACTCGCGGTAAACGTTACTTTTGATTTTTTTTTTCTTTCATGCGAGAAACACCAAATCTCGAAACGAATTACCAATGGTCTGCCCGTGACAGCGCATGCAGCATCACGGTACTTACACGAACAAATATTTTTATATAACGTGCAAACTGTGCAGGGGCACACACATACACACCCACGCAAATAAAACGAAGTCGTGCGAGTTGGATGATAAAGAATCGGTTTATCAGAGGCTATATGTATTGCAATTGCAATCGCGATAACTTTGAATTTCGTCTGCACTATTTATTTTAATCACTGTAAGATTAGCACTTTCTAGTGTTACTCTCTTAATTATAAACAAAAATATAGATGCACGAAAAAACTGCTCCTGAAAAAATGATCCTTAACGATTTTAAAGACAGAGAGCTAAGGTTTCTTTTCTTCCCCTCTCAATAAATACCGATCGAACGTGCGCACTTTCAAAGACATGGTCAGACGAAAATGCAATTAGATTAAGCTCGGACGCTGCGCATTTAACGAAATCATACGTTAGAGATGAAATTCGTTTATCGAATCATTGCCATTTGGTACATTGCCATTCCACATTGTTCGAAGCATCAACAGCAATACATGACATATTATACGTACTTTATGAACACGAGAAATTTGTGCATTATGTAAGCTTGTGCAACGTGCAGCCGTGTCGTGAAGGAAGAGTGACACTAGAAAAATATGTAATCGAGAGAGCCACGAAGTCACGAAAAACTCTCACTGTCTAGCAACCATCATTACAGTCTCCTAATTTGAAAGTTTCAATGTATGTACGAATTGTAATTGCAAATTTGTGACTGTTGGCTTTTCTACGATCTCACATACTTTTCTCGGTGTTGTCTGTGTATACCAGTCGATGTTCAAGCTTTCGTAAGCACCGCATTACTGTTTAACTGTTTGTTAGTGTTATCACACGAGCTGGCTAAGGAACATTAACTGATTGTCGTTATTGTGATTGTAACTGAATGTTTCTTGCTTGCAGCACCAGAGCGCCGCCCAGGCATTGGTGAGTCGCATGTCTCTTTCGTTCCTTTCTTCTGTCTCTGATTCCTTAGACTAATGGCAGAGAACGAGACGTAACTGCCGTAGTCGTGAACGCAAGGTATGTAAGGCAGAGAAAAATGTATATATGTAACCGAACAATAACCGCAGACTCTGTAGACCCTTATACGTTTACGTTTTTCTCTGCCTTACTCTATATCCCATACGACTATGATAGATGTAAACGCTAACGTTTTGTTCTTTGCTATCAGCCTTACATGCATATCTTTGTGTATATCTTTCTATCGCTATTCCGTTTCAAATTGCTGAAATGGCCAATAACCTTTCTCTTGGTATGTCAAAATTGCGTTTTGTAGATAGGTATATTAATTTTTGTTATATAAATATAACAAATGTGTTAATTATTATTGATTAAGCCACGAGAAAGGGAGGATGAAATTAACATTAATGATATTCCCTTTATTATAAATTATAATCAGAGCTGCATTATGATGTAAATGTGTAGAAAGATGTGTAGAAAGATGTGTTACACCATCAACTTATTTGTGAAACGTGTCCTCTGTACATATATATATAGTTCTGTGTATAATATGATTTTTTTATTCCACACGTTACAACAGAATATATATATAATTTAATTTAATTTATACAAGTAACTTAAAATTTAAACAAAATATTACACAAATATATATAATTGAATGATATAATGGTATAATCATTAAAATAGATTTATTCATATACATAGAAAGTATAGAAACATAGTATTATTCTCTATCGTAAAAAAAAGACGATATTACATTATTTATTTTTTACAATTAATATTACATTGCAAAAAGAATAATGTTCTCAGATGAAATAAGGTAAGCTGGATCAAGAAACCGGGAAGTTAGAAACTGAACCTTTAAACTTTGTGAAAGCGCAACGATTTTTACGCGATGCTCGTATACCAACTTTTAACAAATTCTATCAAGATCGAGCTCTCTAAACTTGTTAGCTTCTCTCTCTCTCTCTCTCTCTCTCTCTCTCTCTCTCTCTCTCTCTCTCTCTCTCTCTCTCTCTCTCCTCCCCCCCCCTCTCTCTCTCTCTCTTTCCGAAAACATCCTAAACATCTGAAATCTAATTTGTATTAATAACTTCCGCGATCCCATGGTTTATTTTATAAAACATGCAATAACTTTTATTATAGGTATTCTATCGCCAAGTTTTAAATTTCCTGTTTAGAACGCAATATTACTTACACTTAATTACTTAAACCAAGACAAAGGCATTCAACGTTGCCTTTCTTTCTGTCCTTGCGACTAAATTCTCGACAGACACGACGAACAAGAGTAAATAAACTTGATTGTAAAATTCATGAAGTTTAATTGAGAGACGAAGCTAATGCATAATTACATTTATACGTACGATCATGTGCCTGCGCTTAA
This sequence comes from Wasmannia auropunctata, assembly GCF_000956235.1. Lineage (NCBI taxonomy): Eukaryota > Metazoa > Arthropoda > Insecta > Hymenoptera > Formicidae > Wasmannia > Wasmannia auropunctata. The sequence continues at coordinate 823,817 of NW_012026888.1, forward strand.
TCAATACGGTGTTCAACTTACTGAATTACACTGAGCCGGAGATCGCGGTACTGCACAAAAATAACTCATCACTGTATTTCAATGAACAATCAGCGAGATTGTTTCGCGTGGTCGATGAAAGCTCGCGCCGGTCGGTCCGATACGAGGTGGAGGCGGAACGACGGTCGGATGCACGTGAATGTAAATCTATCTGCAGCTTCGATGACCTCGACTCGCTTTGATAAATCTTCGGCGAAATCGGTGCCGATTTTCCGAAGCGCGTCTCCGAATTCGTCGAGGAATTGCAGCGGCCGGGCCGGCGGGTGATGCTTATTCTTGCGTGCGCGACGTCAGATGATTCGTTGCACACCACAGGATGCAACAGCTCCTCGTTGCTCGCTGTAGTACGAAATAATTTACTCCTGATGGACGGCGCGGAAAATCCAATCGCTCGGATAATTGAATTGTCGGTCCGATCGGAGGGAATCTCTTGCAGCCTTTCGCAAGATCGAGCTTCACTCTTTTTTTTTTGCTGGTGCGCGCATCATCGTCCGAACGCGCGGCTCCGGCCAGCCGTTCCTTAAAACAAGACTTCCGCAGAAGAATTTCCGCCTGACGAATTTTAATTTACACGACAGACGTCGCCGGAGATACGAGATTGTTTTACCTTGAACTCTTTTCCTCCTTCAAATCTCACTAGGCCGTGCTCGAGTTTTCAAAATGAGATCACACGTTATTTATGGAAGCTCGTTTAATGATTAAACATGAGTTCATCCAGTCACTTTAGATTGAGAGATTGCATTGGAAGTTGTTGGAGAATAATAACCGCGTCCGGTTATGCGACTTCGAATCGTTACGCGCAACAATTTGAAAGAAACTTCGCTATGTTTCACACTGATAAAAGCAATCGCATTCGCTGAACCTAAATCTCAATTAAATACAAAAGCGTCGCGTGAAATAACGTGACAACTGCAAAGTGATGCGAAAGTTTGCGATATTAAAAGAAAATTGAGCAATAACGCGAAACGCGCAGGATATAATTTGTCGAAGATTTCGTCATTTATTGTTCCGTTATCTGGAATCCCGTTCGAGAAAGCGCGTGCGAAACGATTTTGTACGGAAACACGAACTGGGTCGGAAGTATTGTAAAAGTTGTGTAATTGCGACCCTATCGACTCGGCTGGGATAACCGATTCGAAATGAGAGACTTCGGCCGGACATTTCTCCAGCTAGTTTGGCGCTGCTAGAGCAGCCATAGAGTCGCCGTAAACTTCTTCCAATCTGAGGCTTTCGAGTGGCCTCTTTCCAGTCCGCAATAGCGGATCCCCTGGTTACACGTCGGTGTGACATGTATCACCATTAATTTTGCACGGCCGTGATCGAACGTTTTGCCGTAGTTGAACGTTTTTGGAAAAAACACATCGCAATAGATCCCGCACTCTTAGAACATCGTGCGTTATGTGTGCAGCATGATATCCTGAATGTACTCCTCTCTGTTTTTTTCTTTTTGTATCTTTTAATCAAAGTAGAGACGCATTTTATGACATACAATTGGCATGTTTCAAAGCTCATCAATTTTTGAGAAGACACACATGAAGTCGAAACGAAATTCATTGTTGTTCCTTTTCCACGGTGAGTCTCTCGCTATACATTGTGTTTACTTTGCGCCATGAGAAACTGTCATCGCAATACCAGCGTATTTTCTCAAAATGTCAGCTAAAATATTGAGGTGATTTGGTAATACAAATAATATCGTATAATTTTATTTGCTATTTGTCTTCAAGGAGAAAAGAAAATCGTAACATATTTCACAAGTTTGTTTCAATATATGTAACACATATTGTAAAATAATTATCGTAGATATTTTTGCAGTTTGTTTATTAATAATTAATAGCTGTACAGTTTATTAAAAGGTTTTCATATTACGACTTCATATTAATAATTTTCATATTAATAGTTTTCATATTAATAATTAATAGTTGCACAGTTTATTAGAAGGTTTTCATATTATGACTTTCACAAAGAAAAAAAATAAAAAGAATCGTAACATTCTCATTTTAGAGTTTGTACTAATATAATACATTAAAATTAGTTTTTAAATATTTAAAAAAATCGCGTTAATTTTATTTTATAAATTTTAAACATGTTGTATTGTGTGCGTGTGTGCATCCTCCAATTCCCAATAGACATTTTAATTTATAACAATTTATAATTTATACAATATCTACACGTGCGCAAACAAGTAAAAAAGAAGAACAAAATCAATTGGACAGAGAAAAATTAATGTTAAAAATTACGAAAATAAGAGAAGAATGATTGGCATTTGCATATTGGCTGAGAACTTGTTCCAAAATCAATATTTGATATTTCTTGTAAATATTACGTATAATTTAATGGAAAATTTTATATCATTAGAAATGTATTGAACTCGTTACCACATTGTATGTATATCACTCACTAACAATAAGTGCAATATTTTCCTTTTCATTTTTCACTGATTTTTCCATTCAAAAATATTAAATGGCAGCGTGAGCTGAAAACGTCGCGTGGATTACGCGAATATCGTAATTTATTCGATCACAAAGCAACAACAATAATACATTCACTACTCTAAATGTCGAATTTAATGCCCTCAGCCCATTTAATTAAAATTTAAAAGACCTTTCTATGCATTTTGATTGCACATGCAAATTACGTTACCGCGCGCGAACACGCCGCTGTCAATATATTTTGCCTGCGTATATTATTATTTCAAAACTATGCCGTCATACGCACACTTTCTTGCAGGCTCGCTTATGTATCAATGATTTATTTATATTATTCCAAATTAAGTCGCTAACAGTAATCTATCGCGTATAGTAATTATATTTACTTTTCCAGTACTCGTCCGAATACTGTTATACGTACATGTATATATCCTTATTGGACAAATATAACGAGAACAAAGATTGCTGATTCGCGAAAAACGTTCTTGATCAAATAAAAGGTAGCTCGTTCGCTCGTTCACATTGAGCATGCAAATGAATACTTCAGCTTTGCCGTCTAAGCTAACTTAAAATTAAAGGGCTAACGTAGAACTTAATATGCAAGCAGTCTCTTTATTTAGTCATGTACAGTTTTATTAATCATTTATCTTCTGACACGCAGATTTCTCTCTCTCTCTCTCTCTCTCTCCCTCTCATTCTCTTTCTTTCTCTTGCTTTGTTGAACATTTTTGTTTTAGCTTATTCTTCTACAATTACCTTTTATTTTAATTATGTTAAACACACATTAAGGTTAATAATAAAACTCGATTCAACGACTCTTACGCTTGTATATTTGAACTATCCGCAACAGCAGAAATAGAATTTATTGCGACATTTATAACTTCGCTTTTAGAGGTATTGTCGCCAATGACGTTCTAGATTTAAACGACGACGCTTGAAGTATATTATAGTATGACGCAGAATGGAATTTTAAATTACAATTCTGTGATATAAGATATTGACTATGTTATGCACGTGTGATGTAGTGACACTTACGTATTTTTGTCGCTTATTGGTGTCTGTAAAGTATATACAATATGAAAATATTTTCATATTGTATATTCAACTTTGAAGCTTTACAAATATTCCTACAAAATGTCTCTCATTCCCCCGACCATCAATTATTATATTAAATTAGTTTAATGTAATTCGGTCATTGCATATGTACAAGTGACAATCCTTTCGCGTTCCACCAAAGATTATAGTCACCGTTCTGCAACTATAGTTAAATAGTTTACTTGTATATATACAATGAACCATCCAATATGTGTTACGTACATGCTCGAACTCTCGGCGTTTTAATATTAGCTACTGGTTCAAAGTAAATTTTCCAATTCAGCATCCAGTCTCTCGGTTGCTACATCGTAAAAAGAATAGTATATAATCTTTCAATATATTTTATAATAATGTATGATAATAATACGATTGCATCGATATAATTATCACTTGATTTCGTCCGTCACGAAACACAAAACGCGTTATTATAAGTTGTCATAAAAGCAAATTTAATTAACACGTACTTTAATACGCGAATTATTCCGTTCGGCAATTAATCGCGAGTGCTGCTTTAAACTTTATGATAATTGTTACAGTTAGCGCTAATTCGAATTAAGTACGTTTATTTATTCATGCTTTTTTTACAATGCACATTGTAAATGTCATGTGCCAACGCATTATTGTGTCTATTCTTTAAAACAGAGGATTGACAAGACTATACTCGTGCTTGTAATATATTATACTGACATCTGTCTTTATATAAAGCTTGTTTTGTTTTCTAACTGGAATGATTTAATGGAGATTTAATTTTAACAAACAAAAAAATCATGCCTGTTTCGTTCTCATATGTGCTCGTAAGATATACTTGATCTTACTACAAAATGAGAATGTAAGAATGCATATATATGGAGTATATCAGCATTACATCGCATTAACTTAAAATAAAAAATGTGACATATTTTTAAATCTATTTAATCCGTTTAGTAACAAATTACTATTATAAATAAAATACGCTCTTTTTACACAAATTTCTTATTTTATCGTCTGTAAAATAAATTGTTCTAACAATAAGTTTAATACATAAATGAAATGGAAGGGTAAAAATTACATTTCTCAAATATATAGAGAGAAAAATGTCTCAAGTACAATAAAAGTATTTCTGTATGTATGTAATAATAAATTTAATCTCAATTTAAAATATCGTCTGGTGTAATTTCAGAATCGAGAACTATTAAAACATTACGCATTCGTAAATTATGATCATTACTCACTCATGCTGATTCCAAAAACATTCTGATACAGTTATATACCATGTTACAAAAACTGTTTAATTTCTTCATTTTTTACAAGCATCATCCATTTAACTCTTACAAACACTTATAAGATAAGTCTTATGAGAGTTATCAGTAATTATATTATGTTATTAAATAACATATATGTGCGAAATATCGTTGCATGTAGTGACAATATTAATCTTATTATCTCTTATTAAAAGGACGATATTTCCACTTCATATAAGATAGACTTCAGAGACTCTAATTCATTGACCAAGTTAAATTGCAGCATTGGCGAACCAACGGGAACGAATCCAATTTCAGTTAAAAGAAACTTTGTAGCGGGAGGTATCGCGTAGAAGCGAAAGAGAAAGCTGTGACATTTCCCAGAATAAATACGCTGAATACAAACAAATTGCCCTCGACATCCGTATACATTTTTTCACGTGCACCGGTTTCTTTCCATTTGGGGAAAACAGTTTTTTTCCAGATGTATTATCTTTATGAGTGAGCTGTATACATTCGCGATCTTTCAAACTCCTCTTTTACGAGCGCCCTTAATAAACTTATGACCCGCGCACGCTTTTATCGCCGACTTCACGTTAGTGCGGGTATCCCAGGACAGCAAGTGGGGCGTAAAATTTCCGCAATCACCATCGTGCCAATATTGAATTATATGCAAGGAAAAAAACGCGCGTGATATATATAAATATATATATTGTACATAATTTACCATTATGGACAATTTATAGTAACAAAGGATCACATTATTTGATTTAGTATTTGATGATTTTTTGACAAAAATGTTATCTTTGTTTCAAAATCGGTATTGAATGTATATATATATATATATATATACATTCAATACCGATTTTGAAACAAAGATAACATTTATATATATATATATATATATATATATATATATATTTGACAATTCTTCTTGTTGTTTGTCGAGATCCCATTGCAGTTCCGAGCGGGTATATGTAGATTGAACGTTATATTTTAATATCATATTATATAGATCGATTCTCTCGCGATGTAGCGCACGGCACTACATTATAACGTTATCGTCCATATCCTTAGAATAGTATGATCTCCGTCGATTGCTAATGTATAGGTGTTTTCGAGCGTAACCACTATACTCACCGATAACAGGCCATTAATTATCACATCGGAAAACAGATAATCGCATGGGAGAACATCATCCTGCGATATATTGCGCATCGATTTTATCGTGCTTTTTCTTGCGTTATTGAAAATATCGCTACTGTGTTTACGTAATTATTATACCTTTCTTCGTATTATCAATTTAATCCATGACAATTGATAATAATTCCAATCGACTTTGATTGAGATTTTCATTGAATTCGTTGAAATTGAATTTGTATCATGCCAAACAACTTTTATATCAATTTGTTCGTATATCGTCTTAACATGTAACTTTTTACACGATGTAGATTTCCTATAAAACTCTCTTTATCGAACAATAGCGATTATCTCAATTTTGCTCTATGGCCGGCACGGTCGCTATATGTCCGACCCGATTTCTTTTATTTTAGACTCACTTTTATGGAGAGCAGGTAGGCAGTTTTGCGGAATAAGCTACCTAACTATCGAATGCAAACTTGATATGCGTCGCTAGCACGAAAATACTTGGAAAAGTCGTAAAACGATATATCTAACGTGAGCGGAGAAAAATACGAGGCTTAGCCTCGAGAAAATATACAAGTGCGATATCAGTGTACCGTTACTGGCGCACGAGCGCAAAATCAATTTTGTTTAAAAACGGCCGATGATATAGCTACACGATACGCGATATTGCGTTAACATGGAATTTTCACCGAAACGATAATGGAAGCGCCGATAAGATGAGGCATTCTCGAAAGTAAGGCGAGAAGCGTAATTCCTGCGTAATTCTAATTAAAATATTGCACGGGTATATGGCTCCTTAATGACTTTGCAGAAACAGACGTTGAGAAGACAGAAAACAGAAATTGAGAAGACGTAGCGCTCGCGTACATTAACGGTTTAGCTCTGCATTTGACACGCAGTTGTGTAACGAAGACTTGTAACTTTGATGCAGAACGGTTTCGTAACGATAGTTATTGTTTCTAAAATGCAAATTACAACTTTGTTCAATCCTTGACAAGCGTATTATACGAAAGCGAACGATAATTATAACGGAAAATAACGATATATAATTGCATAATATATAAATTATATTGACAATTGCAATTATTATGTTTTAGTTAACTATAGTTATAATTACATATTCTGATTATGAGGAAAGAGCTTTTGGTCATAATGTATAATCTATATATAATAATTATACGTGAAAAAGATTTTATTACAATGAGAAAGCTTATTATCTTAATAGAATCTGAATAGAGCAGAATCTTCAACATATACATATAATATTTGCTTTTAATTTATAAAATTTTACAAGATTAAAATTTTATATAAAATAAAATTCTATAATCTAATTTTATAATAGATGCGATAGTACATCAGATAATAGCAAACAGAAAAAAAATTTTCTAATTTATTTATAAAATGTATTTTTTAACATTTATTATAATTTTTAATATTAATGCGTTATTTAAAAATTATTTAATATACTATTAATTATTATTTGAAAAATTGCCTGATAAGCAAGTATGAGAAGAATAAAAAATACACATTGACAAAAATAGTTTACAATCTTCGTTTCTTGAAACGAGTTTTGTTATCGTAGAAGATATTAAGACCCAATAATCAAGTACAGTCACGAACAGCTGAATAATTCCACGGTATTACTTAAAGACGTTTCGATAAGTTCTCCAATATTGGTAAAAGGAAAGCGCTGATTTACGAAATCTCGAGACAGATACATGCACAAACATATGTACGGTGCGACGGTTAAACCAACTCGTTAAATTTGCCGAGAGTTCACGTAAGCTGCTTACTCATCCACGTGCGCGTAACTTAATACGAGCTAGCGTCACAAGCGTAATGTCGCAGCTGACAACCTGTCGTGTAGCAATCTCTTTCACCGCCAATGATAATATTCAATTAGAAGGCTTAACAGTCGCATGCTTTTCCGTAAGATCGTCTTTATCAATGCGCCATGACGTTTCGGAGCAATTTCATCTCCCGATGTGACACACACAGACGAAACCGGTGCTAATTAATGCGCTTGCATTTAATCACGACGTGAATAATAACAATTATGCAATTTCCGCGATAAGGAATACGGGCATGTATATCTCAGATTCGGCGAGAGAGTTACCCCCGTAACTCTGTGACATTGCACACACAAGCCAGGGAGGATATTGTGTTTCGAGCTATTCATTATTTTCCCCTGTATTACCGTGAACCATCTGATTCCGTGACGAAGGTCCATTCGTTCGGCGCTTATTCGAAAGTTATGTTCACGGGCGAAATGTCTCTCCCCCTCCCTCTCCCTTCCCCCTTTCCCTCCTTTAATTTTCCAACGCATCGATTTTTGTGAGTCAGTATTCAGGGCACGAAAGGATTCGACAGAGAGAAAGAAAGAGAGAATGGCACGCATCCTCGTTCTTCGCCCTTGGAAGGATGCATTGATAACTTCCGAGAATTCGCTGTGAAAAGTTCGTCGATTTCTGTGACTCGATGTTACCTCGTACGCGCGAAATGCCATCGATCGTCACGACGGATGGATTTCCATTTGGTAAATCGATTGCGTGTCTCTCGTAAATTCTCACTTCCAGTTAAGTGACATTCGCACAGGTTTTACATTTGTCAGGCTTCGTGATCGCGTTAGGCGGCTTGCAATTTGCTCAACGTTGAGTGATCGCTTGGACATTAGCGATTCTCATGCATTCGGTCAGTCTTTCTCTTTGAACGTATTACTCGTATTTCTTTGCTGGATAATTAATATTTCTTTATATTTATATGTACAGAGTATTAAAATTATTTTCTTTTACAACTTGAGTATATAAATAGCATTATTCTATTAAATATAAGTATACTAAATTGATATTAAAAAAAGAAGATAATCAAAAGTAGTAAGTCTCATTGATAGTAAAATCTCATTGACAAGATATGACTGAATGGCTCTGTGTTTCGTGCAATAACGAACAATTAACATAAACGGAACGGCCGAAAGTTGTGTTCGAACTAATGCTAAAACGCAAATTTTGCAACTGACAAGATAATCGTTTGAAATATAAAGAGACCTTTGTACATGGATGCAGACATCGGCGAAAGTATACGCCGAGAGAAAGATAGGAGCCGTGCCAATTTTCAACGGCGAGATCCCCCGAAGACTTCAGATACCTTTGTGTGCTGCGTCCGCACTCTCCTGCCTGCCGTTCGACTCGATATTACCGCAGGAGTCTTCCGGCCTACTTGACGTTATAAAATATTGAAGAATGAGAGCAAATACCATCGGAAGAACAGTCAGCGAAAATTCAAGGACGAGCCTTTCTTCGCCCGATATCTTCGAAATCTGCTTGCGTCTCTTCGCGGCTTCTTTTTTTTTTACGTTGAGCATTGCAAAGAAGAAACTCGCGGAACGATTTCAATGCACAGACAGCGCGTGGAAAAGCGAGTTATCTCGTTGTAACGTAAGTCACACCGAGAATTGATGAAAAATGTAAGCGAATCGACAAGATGTAGGTGGAAAGTTTTCGGAATCGACGGATCTTTTCTTTAACCCGATGAAATACTTGATAAGTCGACTCAAGTTTCCTTTGAGTGCAGTTCTAGAAGCGAGGAAGTTACGAGACCAGCGCAGATGGTACGGACTTCCCGTGGCAATCGTTTATGTGACGTCAATCAAGTATCTGGGATTTCGAAACAAGGCTCCGCTTCGCGACTCGGACGGCGATTAATTACGGGCCATTAATACCTACATGAAATAATTTTAATATTGAAATACTTTCGAAATCTGAATATTTTAAAAATATTAACTCTCGGCTTGCATAAATCGTGTGGAGTTTCTGTCATTTGGAAATCGACAAATCTCTCTCGAGTTATTTCCTGTACTGCACTGGAAACGCGTGCGGGACAACAGTGTGGCTTTGCTGCGAAAAAAATCGCATCATCTAATTAGAAAGATACGAGGAAAGTTGTTCGCGTGCTTCACCCCCGCGAGACTATTAAATAATTCGTCAGATAACAGCATGCTACAACCGCACGAAGGCTTTCGCTTATTAATTCCTCTTCCCGCGAGAATGATAATTCACGTTGCGCGCGGTAGCATTATAGATAATCTTATCACAAGCCGGGCATAAAAATCAAACAGCTAATGGGTAAAGTTGGCAATTAGCGGAGTGATAATCAGCCTGGTAACGCTATGCGCTAATGAGTTGCGAACTATTCGATGTACTCGACTAATCAGCAACTATAAGTATTATATATATCCAAATGTATGCCATTTATATATGCCATTATATATATAGAAATGCAATATATATTCATTCATTAATAATAATGTGTGAATGAGGAAAGTTAATATTGTTATTGCGTGTGAAAAACGTTTTATTATTATATAATTTTATAGCAAGTTTGCATATTTATTCGGGCGTGCGATTGACGTTTAGAACAGCGATAATTTACAGTGGATGAATTATGATTTGTGTCAAATGAACCAAAGATTAACAAATAGAAAGTATCAGCAGTTTATAATAATTACATCAATCCTAGTAATTGTAGCAATCATATATAGAGCGATATCGTGCTATTAATTAATATGCGCATGTCTCGCGAATAAAGAAGCCCATAGATAATCAGCTTACGCACGAAACGCGCGTGCAAGCCGTTATTTTGCGTATAATTACTCTATGATTATCTCTCCCGGTAAATCGTTATCATTAGAATTCGCGAAGCGTTGTCAATTTCTAAAGGTGGCTCAGAGTTACGTAGGATTTAATAATCCCCCCTCCCTCCCTCGATTTAATAATAGATATGCGGCGCATAATTGTAATCTCCTTTAAATATTTGAGTGCTAATCCTCCGAAAGTTGTCGCAGAGCCGCGGCGCACGACAATCCCGCGCCGTAATTTCTGCGGCCACACGCCACGCCGCCGCGCCGTCTCGAAATTCAAATCGGGCACCGCAGGCGCCCCTGGTAATTAGAAAGTTCATTACCCCGACAACAGAGAGTGACAACGACAGAAACCCGTATCTCCGCTGTCGCAGCAGCACGGCGACTCTGCGAAGAGAGGTCTCTCCGGCTTTGCCGCTTTAGACTCGCGCAACTATCTGCATTCTCGTATCATCGGCACTCGTATCCGCCATTGATGGCAAAGCCCACATGCATTTGCCCGGCTGGAAAAGCCACCTCCTACGTCCTACGGCACACAGAGACTCGCTCGCAGATAACAATGTCAATTGTAACTTAAAATACAAAGCGTATACACAATAAGCAAGGCGTCGCGCTGCGAATATTTCACATCCGCGCAAAATGTTTCTTTTCTCCCTCTCTCTCTCTCTCTCTTTTCTTTTGGAACGCAGCGCGCGTTCTTGTCTCCTCGCGCATCAATTTTTATCATTTTGTTCGCATTCACTCAGGCGAATCGGCAACCGTTTTAGATTTAACGTCGGGACAATCCCTCAAACAGGGTTATCACGTTTCAGATTATTACAGCAAGGCCGCCCGATTCGATTACGCATTATGAGATTCCGTGAAGCGGCGTCAAAATCACACAATATATTCTGGGCGCAGGACATGTCCGTAATATCGTTATCGGCTAACGCAATTTTCACGTAACATCTTCGTCGCTTAGAATACTACAAGCTAAATCAGGTTTCATTATTTAATGAAATTACGACCACAGGCTAAAACTCTTTTCCTCAAAGTATAATCGATTCACGTGTATATTTCCGCGTTCGATATTATTACACACGCGATAATCGCTGAGATCAATTTTACTTTTCCGTTGAAAATCAAAGAACGCGTTTCAGTAAAGAGAAAATCGATCTAAATGTTTGTGGAAGGTGATTTGATTGTGGTGGAACACGACGTTCTCCAAAATACCTCTCGCCAAATCTTATACGTTTGCACGTCATAACTCGTTTCGTATATTTACGATAGTTAACGTATCGCGCTGTCAGTGGCAGCGAGCTTATTCCGTAAAACGTTTACAAGTTGTAACATGCGACAACCGCGACTGGCACAATGTCGCCCCGGAATAATATCATTATTTCGCTGCGCCGTGGAAGTTATTACGGGGACACGATTCACTAATGCGCGTCGAACATCATTCCTCGAGTTTATTTCGCCGTCGTCGTCCGACGCTGGAAATTCCGTCGGAAAAGTTGGGCGCCGATACCTCCCCTGGGGGGAGAAGAAGGGTAATTGGAAAAACGTTGTGGCATTTCGATGAACCCGACGGACGATAACACACACGTACACAACCACGTCATTATTTTATTCGTTCGAACTGCGTGCATTGTCGATACCGTTCTGACGCGCGGCTCGCGTGAAGTAACGTCTGTGAAAATGACGTACGCTCGCGTGAATCCGTCGAGAACGAGAGAAGATATTTACTTTCTATCTTTCATCCTCCTGGGGTGCGTTCAGGAATTCGCGGTATCATTTTATCTTTGTTATTTGCCGAGTGTTGAACAAGGATAAAATGATATCTAGATGCACCTGGGCGAAGTTCCTGAACGCAGCCCTGCGAAAGAGGTGTCCCGCAAATAATATCGTTGCGCGACAACGAACGTCTACGAAGGAAAGCGTGCAATCTAAATATCTCAACCTGAAATTAACTCTTTCTGCATCTTTAAGGGGTTTGTAAAGTGGAAGTAATGCCCTACGCTCCGATTCTATACGTTCAGAATGGAAAGTAATTGCAACGCGTTTTGCGAAATAATCAAACCACTTTATTCATGAATAAGTAAACTTAGAGGCGGCGTAATGTGCTACCACTTGGCCTAAGTACACAACCGCGTGATGCTTAAATATTGCGGTGGCATTTGTTACCACGCGGGCTGAAAACCGTCAATTAACGTTCTGACCACAATATCATGGTTACTAATTGTAAACATGAATTTTAATTCTAACAATCTTCTCTGTTCAGTGCGCACACAAATCAATTTATATTCCGGAAGAGATAAAAAGGTCGTACACACATTAATGATTCTGATTAGAAGAAAACGTAATCATTTCTGATCTTCGCGAGTTAATCGCAACCATATAATCTATACAAAAATGAATTGCAATAAAAGAAGGATGTATAACAATCGAAAACTATAATTTGAAAAAATAGATCGCGAAGCGATCAATGCAAAGCATAATGCAAAAATTATTCAGAATATTTTTCCATGGATTTCTGTGTTTTCCACATTCCTTTCCCACCGAAAACAATAGAACTATGGAACAATGTAGTATTCATGAATTTTCCTTGCGGAGAAGATCGAATGCAGCCCTCCTGCATGCAGGACATCCCTAAAAAAAAAAAAAGGATTTCCGTTCTCATCCATGTCGGACAATTTTGTCCACCCTCGAACCCCCACAGAGTAATAGTAGTCATCTCGTCACACGCCTCGAGCGATATACACAAACGCGTATTGGCAATGGTGATACCTTTGACTGAACTGGCCGAAATGGCGTTGTGTGTGTTCCAGCAGCATCCGAACGCGATCAACAATAGCGAGACGAGCGTGGGCGGTACGTCGGGTGCGTGCGGGAGCATCCCGGCGCCCGGGGAGGCCGGATGCAGCAGCAGGGTTGGCAGCAGCAGCGGCGTCGGCGGCAGCAGCGGCGTCGGCACCGGCTCCGGGCAGGGATGCGAGCAGGCCCACCACCACGGGGCCCCCTCTCACTCGCGGGAGAGCCACGCCAAGTTCCGGCACGGCCTGCTGCAGCTTATGATCCACACGATCGATCCGCTCCACGACGGTCAGTCCCGCGCCGGTATACCAACTCCACACTCTATCACTCTCGCTTGCAGCTTGCAGCTTGCGCTTTTCTGTTATAAGCACGACTCGGTTACTCGTTTTTCTCTAGTGCCTGCAGCTTCCGTGTCGTTCTGTTTTTAACTCGCGCTCGTTCTGCGTTTCACGCGCGCGCGCGTGCACACCATATCGCTCCGTTATTATAATACGCGCGCGCCGCGATATCAAGTACGTACTCACGTTACCCCGATATCACATTCGGTCGGAAGCCCTTGATAAAACGGATGTCGCGATTCCGCTGGTAATTTCACAAAAGTCTGACCCGCACGATTAAATTGATATGGCGGACGTTGCTTTTGATAGCACTTGCGAGATAGATTCATGCATTTTTCATGAGCTTCTCGGTATTTCGAGAAATGTGAATTTGTTTTGTAGGAGAAGATACATCTTTGTTTTTTTTTTTTAATAATAGAGCTTTATTTCCAAGTACTTATTCAAAGATGAGATATCGAATTCTTGATTACCAAAATAAATAAACAAAAAGAAATGAACCAATTATTTAAAAAATTATATTGAAGTGGTTGCAAACGCGAACGCGTAGGAACTTCACGGCGATAACAAAATTCCCACGGAATTTCAAAACGAATATTAATAAATGCTCGATCGAGGCTCGAAGCCAATTAAGAATCTCTCGCAGCGGAGCACGGCGAAACGCAGAACCCGACGAAATTTTTCGCTATAGCAACACAATTTCGTAGCGACTTAACGAGGTTTTTGATCATTATTTCAACCATTAATTAGCGTAGATAACAGCTATTGTTGTCTGTGATGTAATTACGCTGCAGCGTGAAATTTCAAACGCATATCGATCTATTAGCATACAAAATCGCGAGAATCTTGGAAAATACAGTCACATAATTGTGATATCACAATAGCATATGCTATTTGATAGCGTTTTATTTATTGCATGTTTGTGCAATTGATAGCTTTTGTGATAGCAATGCCGCGGGCAGGCAGAACCGACGGGCTTTCGGAGGCTCGTTCCGACGACATATCTCTCCGAGACAAGTCGCAGAAGTTCCGACAGCTCCGACGGATAAAGTGTTTTTAAATGTAGAATTATGTGAGCGTTTAATAAAAAAAACCCCGCGGCTTTGCGTAGCAGACAGACGGACTAATATATATGTGCCATGCTCAAGGCTTTAATCTCTTCGGAAATTCTACTACGCGGAATAAAATTTCGCTCTCGTAACTTAAACGCCGTAAATTTCAAATGGCAAAAGACCCCGCGGCTAACTCGTCTAATAGAGTCGCAATTTTTAGTACAGTAAACATGTAATAATTTTCACAATTGTTAGTGAATTATATGTGTTTAGATGACGTGACAATAATTTAAATTTACCATTTATTGGCATGTGCGATTCCCTAATATCGTCGCTTAAGAAGGAATTTCTCTGTGTTGAATGATCGTGTAAAATCGTTTATAATTTTCGCACAATGTTTATATATTCATGCATAAATCGAAAAGCACCGTCCCTCTAATCCAAAAAAATTTCACTTATTTTATTCGTGTGTGAAAGACGATATTCAAAACTGGCTGGATATTCAGACGAAAAAAAAAAAAGAATCTCGCGCGGAAGCGCATTACTTGGGGAGCTTCTTTGCAGATTCGTTTCTAGCCGCATATTGTCAAAACTTTAGGCGGCATCGCTCGCTCATTGATGTCGCAACGACGTCTGAAATGTGCGTGAAATAAGGACGGTCCACATTTTCAGAAGATGCATGTCGATTTGACAACAACAGTTTCATGAATGACAATGCGTAGTTATATAGATGTAGTAAAGCCTTGCTATATTGAGAGCTTGTTTGTTAGAGATCTACAGCATGCCTTGTCATATCGATCGTGACGGTAAAAAGCTCTTAACGCACGCCCCGCATGTTACACTTACACTCTCTATACTCCTCGATTTTTTTTCCCGCATATATTTATAGAATTCAAGAGGACATAACCGTCGATTAACGAACAATATTTTATATGGCGATATCCGGCCTCCCTCCCTGACAAATATGCAAAGGTTTTAGCGATGTTGCATCTATGCGCGCTATGCAAGCCCGATAAAAACTCATCGTGCAGGAATTTTGTATCGAGCGCCCTTAGAGCTTGATTGGTTTAAATTTTCACTGTGTTCGGGATGCGTCCAAAAATAGTTATCGATGACGAACGTGATCGCTGGGTCGTGCCTCAGGCTATAGCCGTCCGTTAATAAATAATTCGGTGAAGATTGGAAGCGCGTAGGAAGTCAATGCCATACTTTCCGTCCTAAATTATTAGTGTTATCGTCCGTTAACCGTTCGCAAACGTTTAGCACCCACATTACACTCAATTGTGTTCCTTGCGACGTTAATTCGAAATATATACCTCGTGATTTGCCACTGAAACGTCTCGTTTTAACCTGCGCCGGGCGTTAAATCAGACTTCAATTTATTTTCTGCACCAAAAGGCCCGGCAAATAGACTCGCCGAGTGTTTGCCGGCTGAAAAATACGTTTGCACATTTTTACCGAGCACGTTTCTCGTGTGTCTTATAAATACATATTCTCATATATCCAATCTTTTTCACGTCGCCACGTACCTGCGACTGAATATTTTATAACGCGCATATGTTTGCCACCATATATATATATATAAAATAGTGTGGATATATATATATATATATATATAAACTCTCTTATATACAAATACACGAAGCTCACAAGTGCAAAGTGTTTATTATCATATCCACACTATTTTAACTTAACCATTTATAACCGAAAGAACTATTGCTGGACCGAAAGAAATTTTGCTGAAAAAGTGAGAGCTAAAATTTAGCTGATTATAACATGAATTTTTTACTAATTGTCACGTTGAGCCTTTCAATTTTGAAATTTGAAGACCATAAATTATCACAATTGTTTGTTACACAAGTTAATCAATAAGGAATCCATGTCTGAAAGTGAATCCTGGCTTCACTTGTTTGCAATTATCGTCAGATATATGATGGGCCATCTCGACCCGACCGGCCGCGCACGAACGGATTCTGTACCAGGGACATTCCTTGCACCTGGGTTCTCGGGTCGACTAAATTGACGATTGATTCCACGAACGCTGAACCAATCGTATAATATACTCGTATTTCCGATTATTACGCCGAACCGCGACTAAACAAACGGGGGCACGGTGCAGGACAGAGTAAAATCTCATTTCACTCATGGAACGTCAGATGTGTGGGAAAGGATAACAAGGTACGCCTCTCAATCGCGATATATCAGCGCGATCAGTACGCCGGGAGGGGGAGGGGGGGAGATTAAGTGCGCGCGATACGACGCGTGAAAGCGCACCGCTTGGTTCCAGTCCGGGGAGAGCCGGAGAATAAATGCGAGTCCATTCCGTGATATTTCTCCCTTACTCGCGCGGCCACCCGTGTGCATTTATAGATCGAAGCGCTCGCGCGCACGGAAGACGCGGAGGACATTATTTTACCGTAGCCCCCTCCACAGTCGTCGCGCATGCGACGGTATTAACAAAAGCATGGAGAAAACGCGATAACGTTTCCATTTTCTAAACAGCTCGGATTAACGGATGCGCCCGACGCAATTTCAGCGCGGCTCGAATTTCCGTTCGCCCCGCGCTGAAAATTTAGCCGTTTTGCTACAGCGATATTTCCACCTTTATACGTATCCGCGGCGAGTTCTTAGTTCGCGGTTCTCCCGGACGGGGATCTTGCACATCAATCTTGCGCAAATAAACGGATAACGAATCACGCGGAAAGTGCTCGCGCGCGCGCGAACAGTGCGTGAACGATTGCGCGGCAGAGACGAGGAAAATCTCCGAAGGATGTTGCTTAAAGCCGACGTGCGATATATCATTTAGGTCTCCGTATCGTAATTCCAGTTGTATTGCTATTAATTCCAACGCAAACGGTTGATTATCGTGCACGTCGCTTAATGCATTGCTGATTTTCCGAACATCTCCGTGGAAAGGAAGTGAGCGCGAAAAGTACCGGCCTTAACGACAAACGACTCTCTCCCTCTTTGTTACGCCCGTGTACGCGTCATTAATACGGATCGGCTCAAAAATAAGGACAGCTCGCCATTTATCGGCGCTCAAGTAGACAAAACGCGACGGCGGATTGTAGTCAGCGCGAAAGAGCTATTAGGGGCTGTCTAATTGATGGTCACCCCCTTTTCTTCGCAGTGCCGCGTGACCTGACCCATTTGCGCGACCGTCGGCTTACATGGTACGTACACATGCAGTACGAAATCAATCCTACACGAGGTTGCCGGGTTTTAGCCCGGTGGATTAAGATCTCTATCTAGCCGTGCCGCAAGCGCGAGTAGGTACTCTCTGTACTTAATTTAGCGGTTAACAAACGCCGTCGCGCGAATTCGTTTCGAGGACTCGCGGTGTGGAAAGAGGGTACGCCGGATGCGCGGTCGTTTCCCAAGGATGAGCGTGGCGATTAGATCGATCCGATAATCCCGTGCGCCGAAAAGCGAGGAAGAAAAGATCTGCGGAGCGCGATGACACGTTTGGGGAAAGTTTGTAACTGCAGCCGTTCTCGGTTTCAGTGAAAGTGTTACTCGAAGGCAACAAAAGCGACAAGCCACGAGAGGCAATTATCGGGAATTATCGCTAAAGAGATTGCGTTTCACTGCGAGAGAATATTGTAACGCAACAGTCCGTCGCGATTGTAATAGGATTGCGGAATTTCATATCGCGATTCGTATAGCCGACGCAGCAATAAATGCAAGCGAATACTTGAATATTACAACGATATATCGGCGGGGAATAGGCGATGGATAATCGATCTATCGTACGGAAGACACAATTACACGCCGATGTTACGTACCGAGCAATTCCGCCTTATACGCCGACAAGTCGCGGATTTCGATAAGTCACCCTCGATATCCCTTTCGCTTTTATCCGCGATAATTGCATTTCGTGCCTATTACGTGTACATTATCATCACATTTTCGTCAAACGAAACGTTCTTTTCGAAGAGTTAATTTTCAACTGACACCTTTAATTCTTACAAATTACAGATGAATAAAGTTACAACAGTTTTATGTCGGCATTATTCCGTTAAAAAGAAAAACGAGCGGTAATTTTTGTAAAAATATACATATATTATTCAAACGACGTACCGTGTTTACGATAAATGTGAACTCTATTTTTCCGCAAATCGTCAAGCGTTTTTTCGCTCTAACTCGTAATGCTCGCACTACGCTAGTTCGCGGGATTTATTTTTTTTTATTTCACCACCATGAGGTGAAAAAAAAAATACGGGACCGACGTTGACGTGAGAACGTTCGGATTATATCGCGCGAAGCGATGGCTGCGGCCATTCGGCTCGGCAGCATGTTAATTCTCAGCATCGATCTCCCTCGAGCTGCCGAGAATGTCCGAAAACGAAATGGAAGTTCGTATATTTGCTCGCTCCTCTCTCTTTTCTCTCTCTCTCTCTCTCTCACTTCTCTTTCTTACTCTCTCTTTGATAGCATTGACCCCTCCTTTCACGATATTTTGTAGAAAGAAATTTTGCGCGAAAATATGATCTTACGGGCGTAATTAAGGAATAAAGAGGTTGCGATAGTCCTTTCATAAATTTACAAAGCTTAATAGCTAGATGCTAGTTTACTTAAAGTTTAAAGGGGTCTCAGTTGATTTTTCTTTATATCCCTAGCTTCCTTTTATCCGTTTTGAAATCGCCTCGTAATACCTGGCGAAGTGAATTATTGTATTTCAGCGGCATCAATTTGATAATAAATTTTTTTTGTCTTTTATCACCTTTTGTAGTATCATTTTCGCGCCTCCTTTACCGCGACTGGAATGCCTCGTTCACGGTGGATGTTACGGTTGATTCGCATCACTCGAAAATACGGCACGTAATATCCCAAGTGATGCCTGTTCGATTTCCCGTTCGAGTGACATACTCGAACGTGTACGTGTCATTTCAATCCGCGCGGCCATCTAATCCCGCGATATAGGCCACTCACCCGAAACTTTAGAGTTATACCGATAGAATTGTAGAGCCACCGATACCGTACAGGCAGCTAGAAAATGTAACGTACTTTATTAAATAAAATTCTCTGCAACTGACGTTACTTCGACCGCGTAAAATCTTTTGCAGTTTACAGCATCGTCTTCTCTGAGACAGCGAGATCGTATTTCCTCGTTAAGTATATCTCGAGGTACAAATCTTCTCCGCAGAGAGAGATAGAGAATACGTGCTTCGACGGAGCATCCCGATCTCTAAAAATTGCTCAATGCCCGATGAAATACGGGAAAGGTTATTATAGACACTCGGTCACATCCGCGAGTTCGCGCGCGGAAATAACGCGCGGCAGAATACCGCACGAACATATCCATGTATACATATAGTGACACTTTTCTTTTCCACCTACATATCCGTCGCGAGGCGTTCGCGACGGAAGCACGTCATTAATCTGGATAGCGTGGGAAAACGTTCAATACGACGATTTCAAAAGCTCACGTACACACCGTTCCGTCCCGCGCTGTGTGGGAAACAGTGAATTCCCTCTACTCCGCTCGCGCATAATAGACCTACGCGCTTGAGTAGATCCGCATGTAATCCTCGATTCCACTCGCATCTTTCGCGGCACCCAGACTCCGTGGTCGCGATGGAGCGTAAAAGAAAAGAGTGCGAAGATAGGATGGGAGATGCGTTTCACCAGGCGATTGGCGCGACGGCGACAGCGGCGTCGCTCGGCGTGGTTGGCTTCGAATAAATTTGCGGGTCGCGTTTTGAGTATATCCTGAGCGGTGGTGAGTGGCGAGTGTGTATCGGGACCCTGACCTAGAAACCGACGCGTATCGATCGTAACTAGCGAATCCGCACTTGGGGCTCGCCTTCCTTTTCCCTTCCTTTAACTCCGACGCTTTAACGTCATCCAGACACCACTCGAGATAATGCTGACGACGGCGACCAAGGACCCGCTGCTTCCACAGCGCTCCTCGGATTCGCTGTTTATGCATCCCGTTGTACCGTCCTCAACCCCGGCAATTTTCTCTCTCTTTTGAAATATCGCTGAAAAAAAGAATCTCTACACTCTCGTTGTTTTACGCGTACGATTCGCAAGACGTTCCCCAATCAATTTACGTGAAAGAGGACATATATCATGTTTGAACTAAATTGCGAGGAAGGCAAACGCAGATTGCATGCGCCTCAAATCTACGTGAAAGCATTGCACAATTATGGAAAAAAGACTGTAAGTCTTGCAGATTAATTATTACTATAAATCGCGCGAGGATGTCGCGTTTACTTATCGCTCGTGACGCGCTTTACAATTTTATGGTATCGTCCTCCTTTTTATCATCAACCCGTGACGCAATGCGGTATTACATTGAGGCGTTTTTAGACTGATTATTAGCATACTATTCTAAAAAAGACTCTCGCAGCGATTGATAATGAGAGCAAACGAGGAGACCGACGCGGTCAAAGTGTAACCAACGTCTTTTCCTGGGCACCGAGATCTCCATTAACAAGGAAAGAACTAATCTAAGAGCTTAAGACGTTCCCGTCGGAGATTATAAACCCTACCATTAATTAATACGTACATTTGACCATATAAAAAATTTTATAGTTTTTTGCAGATATTGGCATGAGCTGTAAAGGAAAGTATATAGGAAAAGAACAAAAGATGACGTAGATGATAAAAATATTTATATTCTATTCTTATGATAAAAGAGAAAATAATCAATGTTTTAAACACTCGATTTACATCAGGTGCAACATTAGAGAGTTATAAATATTGCTAGAAATACATTTTTAAAATTTTTCACCGAGATGAACGTGTAAACAAGAGAAGGATTCTTGCACTATAAAAAAAAAGAATTATATTAAATTTATGCTGTGTTTACGTTCTGTTTTCCATTGTTATATCAACGATTGCAAGACGAAAGCCCGTTCACTTCTACGCGATAGATTTCCCAGTACATAACGTCTCTAGAAATGGAAAAGTTGTGTGGAACTTAGTTTATATAGCGCTTGACAATTACATTAGTAGGTCACAGATGTATCAACCTGTTTGTTAAACTTTATTACTCCGTTTTGTTACGATTGGTATGATATTATCCGCTTTATTCTGCGTTGTATAGTCGTCGAATTATTTATCATCAGATTACACATACATGCAAGTGTGATATCTCGCGCGGGCATTATATACGCACAATTCTTCTACTCTACGCAATCATTCGAATTGTATTACCGACTATCTCTCTCAATGCGATATATAATAAATAATTTTATATAATAATTCTAATAATTAATCTTTAAACGTCGAAATTGTTCTTTCACAAAGCTGAATTATTAATAGAATCGTTTTTTTTTTATTAAAAAGAATAATTTGTCAGGAAATTCACATAAAAGCTTAATCGAATAGAGAAGAGCAAATTCATCTCTTTAATCCATATGACATTAATGCGAATATTTTATATATATATATACTCCAATGAAAAATTCATATTATTGGATGATATAAAATTTATGGCGAAAAAAATCAACAACATATAGATATCATGAACTGAAGTCTCGCGAAATAACGCTTTGGTAGGCACACTTTGTGGTGCGAAAGTCAGCAGAATCTGCGATGATTTCTGTGTATCTCTTCGAAGGCGGCGCTCGCGAGCAATCAATCACGTCGGGTTTTGCATTAGAATTACCTAACACCCACGCCTTAATCGCTTACACGCGAGGCAGTATTCGATACCCGACCGGCAACGAAAGGCCCCGGTTAACAGAATCGATCGACCTTAGTCAAAGTGTTTGGCAAAAGAAGCGCCGCATCGATTTTGCTGAGAGTTCTTGGGATGCATCGAAATCACGAGGAGAGAGAGAGAGAGAGAGAGAGAAAGGCTGTAACAGGATGTAAAGGGCAAGGGTCTCTTGGTGCAATCTTCAAGTACGCGGATGATCACGATAGTTGATAAAACGTTTTTTTTATCACACACAATGCACACGATTGTGTTACATATCGATTTTCTTATACAAAATCTATGCTATTTTTATATTGTTTTTGATAATTTTTCGATTTTAATTTTTAAATGAAAGGCCGTGCTAAAAACTCTTCTTATTATAGTTATATATTGTAGAAGGTATCTGCTCTCAGCCTACGGCAGAGCGAGTACTTGATGGAGTCGGGTTTAATTTTCTATATAATTCGCTAAACGGGGCCGGACGACAGCGGAACTCATTATCCCCGGTACCACCCGCCGTGACCATTTTGAATTTAAAAGAAGATTATCCCGAGACGAGTTATTGAAATCTGATGGGGACGAGTTATTGAAACCTGCGCCATCTCCGTAAGGAAGACACCGTTTCTGATCAACTCGGCCGATGCTTTCAGGAATTTAATAGTCCTTGATTTAGGACTCTGAGACTCTCTATGCAGCCTGAACTTATAATGACAATCTCTGCGTTATCGAACCTTCTTCGACGACGAGATGTATTATTAAGATAAGTGCAATGAGAGGATTATATAAGACGTATGGCGAATCCCGATTGCTTTTCTTCATTAACCGTGCGTGCGAGTAATATTAATGATACAAATTTTTTTAATTGAATTAATTTTTTTAATATATAAATTTACGCATATATATAAATAACTAAAAATTTATTTATTCTGTTAAATGTAAAATTTAAAATAAAATATGGAAGGAAAAGCTGCAATTCTTTTTAAAACGATTTACAATTTGCAGTTTAAATAAACAAAATGCGCTAACAATGTTAATAGCTTCGGCGTAGTTTCAATTCGACTAACAATAAGATACTTGATATCATCCATTGATCCATCGAACTCCAGCCATATATCGAACGCGATATATGGCTAAGCCCTCTTAAAGCTCTTTTTCCGTTCGCTCGAATGACGTTGCGCTCGATTCGACGACTCGGCAAATATACGAAAGCATGTCACCTGTTAACATAGTAGCTGTTATTTCCACCACAGGGAACAGGACACCCCTTGTTAGCCCTCCACGCGCTCGTAGACTTTAACTATGCACGAATTCCCCGCGCTGTCGGACAACTATAGAAAACATTTCCGACGGACGCGCGTCGCAACTTCGCGCATTATTCGACGTCACTTTTCTCGCCCTCGACAGCTGTGATGCTTTTAATTGTTTATAAAGCGAGAGCCGGGCGAGAGGTCCGAGTAAACGTGCGGGGTTGATTGAGTTTTGTGGGTTAACAGGCAGTGCCCTGTCGAGCCCCCGCTTCCATATCAACGCCGACCTGCGAACCTACCAACTCCGATTCTCGACGTTACACTTCCGAACTGAGGCTTTCCTCCATCCTCGAAACTGGTAATCGACTGTGAGTTTAACAGATTGAGACACGACAGCTAACCGCCCTCTCTCTCTTTCTCTTTCTCCTCGCCATTTCTTCTGGCCCATCCCTCCCTCCTCCCACTTCCTTTTCCTAGCTGGCTTCCCATCTTGCTCCGGGCAGCCTCGGGGTCGATACTACTATCGCACTCTACTTTCCAGCCCCCGGGGCTCTTTGCCTTTCTTTTCTCACCTCGTTCCCACCTTTGGGGGATGAAGGCCACTTACTCGAGCTTTTTCTCTTTGACCTACTGCTGGCATCGGCACGCAGATCCGTGATCCCTTAGCACGAAGCACGATAAGCGGTGAATTAGGTGGGCCCTTTTAAACTCGATTCACGCCACACGGACACAGAGCAGTGATCACGATTTGGTCAATCCACTAACATCATATCGTATCGCAATCGATATTTGAATCAAGCTCAAATCTTTGTTGATCTCTCAACAGTTTGTTTATTTAAAATATATATATATGTATATATATATATATATATATATATATATATATAATCGCGATATGACGTTGCTCACGCGAAGTGACCTTTCGCTATCGCACCCGTATCTTTTTATAGACCCGCAGAACGTTAAAACTGTAAATGGTTGAAAAACGATATCATTTTTTTTAAACAAAGACTTACATTTTTGAAACAGCTTTGCCAACATAGATGCACCGCAGATAGTTTTTTATCGCACTCACACCATTATTCTCTTTTTTAATTTTACGAAGCATCCGTACGAATGAATCCGTGTTATGCACCGCGGAGAGATCCAATTTCTGGAATAAAAAATAGCTATAGACGTACATACACGCGGAACGGGGCGTTGCATATAGAGAGCCGAAATAAATAACAAACCGCGTCACTACTGAGAATGACTATTCTATTTCTGTATAATACCGAATTTTCAGTCTCTCCTCGCTATTTTTCTTTTTTTTTTAACCCGTCTACTTTTCGTTTTGACCTGTTACCGCTCCTAGCGGGCAGCGGCAAAAGTTCGCACGAGCTGTGTGGTAACCGACATATTTGGAGCACCACACAACTGGCTCGCAAAAACAGATTGTTAGTTAGTTCGCGATACTTTCTTGACGAGTGCATTTTGATGATGACTAAGCAAAGTTGCTTAAAAATGTATTCCGATTATCAAATGACGACGGAAAAAAACTTGGAAAGCTTTGGAGTAATTTTACACATTATTATGATTGTTTTAATTATTTTTATCGTACAAAAGAGCGTAAAGACGATATAAAGTCCGTGAGAGATACGTTTCGAGAAATAATGAATAATTGAACAATTTCCTCCTCCTCTGTACTCCGTACTTCTTTATTTTTAGAATCTTTTTTTTCTTACGATGCACAATGTAACGCAAAAAATGGATATCCTGTCTGTACGGATAACTGTCTGTATACAGAATGAATGGGGCATGTAGTTACATAATTGTACAAATTTGTCTTCTTTTATTGTTCGTAAGAGTCATTAATAATTTAATTATCGTCCAGCTAATTATGTACGATCATCCAGTAAATGATTAATTGCATTGATTAAATGATTCGTCACATTGTAAAACCATCTCGCCCTCTCGTCCGAAATTATTAAAATTTCCCTAAATAATTTGCTAATTACACGTGCGATAATTCTGCTTCTCGTTTATTAACGAAGGTTACCAACGAACGTGAAGGAAGAGTCTTACGATCACGGAAAGGTTTCCCACTCGGAGAAATAGATAATGTCGATTGATCGACTACTTGTTGAAATAACGATGATCCCTTTTAACGGGCAAGACCATCGAGTTCTCGAATTCTCTCCCCAAAGCTATCTATAGAGCATGTACATCCTAAATTATGCATGATCTGTACACATGGCGCACTGTGGATTGTATATAGCGGAAACGGACGTGCATCATCTATACATATACAAACGTCCTGTTTCTACATGTATTTATATTTCATGTCCGCTGGCCTAGAGGGATGATAAATTTACAACAATAATTATCTGCATTGGACTAAATACAGGTTAATTTGGGCAAGGCTCGATGAAGTCGAGACGTATAAAAAAAAAGTATATGTATACTAAAAGTTTGTTCCCGGGATAAAATATTACGCTCTTCTGTGAATGTGAATGCATGCTCCCTGTTAAATGGAAGCTCGCATTCATCTTATTCCTTTCAATTTTAATCTTTGCCTTTAATATACTTTTCATACCTTTCATCGCGCGGCGCGAATGCATTTCTATGCTACGCTGCATGTTGCACACATCACTTCAGAAGTGAAATTAGAGACCTTACGCAGCAAATATTATAGTACACATATTACATATATCATTAATCATATCGTATTTTATACATTACACAAAAAGAACAGTTTACTTGATAGTATACGTACACACAATATTAATATTAAATTCTTAAAGTCCTATCTTGGGAAGGAAATTTAAATAGAAATCTTGAGAAGGATTTTTAAATAGAAATAAATTTTTTCACAATTTTGCAACAAGGATATATTTAGATTTTAGTATTAAACAAAATAAAAACTCTCCCTTTTTGCATGGTAATTTTTATCCTTGATTTTGTAAACAATATTTATTAGATACATTATATATGCATGAGGTTATTTGGATTTTAATTTAATTTTAACATTTTGATTATTGTAATGAAACGTACACACTGATTGCGAAAGAGTCACGTACAATGTTACTAAATAAAAAGATTAAGTCTTGTTGTGTGTTTTTTTTTTCGAATTTTGCACGATGAAGAGTTTGCATTTGCATTTGCATTGCAAGCCACAAACACGATAAATCAATAGCGTTTAGAAAAACTTGAGAAGGACACTGACAGACTGCTAATGGAATTTAGATTTCGAAAAATCACTTCTAAGTGAATTAACGAATCATGTTTGTTCTCTTAAGGTTGGAGATTGTAGAAGTAAGTCCGTAGTATGTAATACATATTGACGAAAGCGACAGTATTTTGTACGTTTCGTAGAATTAGGGTAAAGGGTAGTACATTACATTGCATGCGATGAACTTTGATGTAGTTCGCGATTATCTCGAAGTCGCATTTTCAATCTCGCTGATTTACGCTGAGATTTTTCAACGTTGTGGAAATCGACGAGGCGAATAAAGGAGGAAGTTTGATACGCGGCTCACGCAGATCGTTTTGTACATGTCTCGCGCTCGGCCTGGCGTAAAATAAGAACAAAAGATATCCGTGCGGGAAACGACATTTCCCTATTTTCTGATCGCAATCGGAAACTCGGCGAAGCGCGGAATTTGTAGCGAGCGTTGCGAAATTTCCTCGAACGCAACGAACCTGCTCTGCGATATTAATGTACGATGGCACTAATGCACACAATAGCAAAGCCAGCGCGAGTCTGTATCTGACAAAACAATTCAGACACGCTGTAAACGTTGTAATTAGCGTGGTTAAACATGATCTTCGCACGTTTATGCGATACATCTATGCTTCTTGTTCGTAATACAGTCCCTCCAACGCCAAAATAGACGCCAAATTACTTCTGTGTTTATACTTGTCAAATGATTCTTAAGCATTTTTGCGGTTTTTCAATGAAACTAGAACTTATTTATTGTTCATTGAACATAGATCGCGTGATTATTTCACTGATAACGAAATACACTTCTTATACCGTCTAATATTCACCTGTTGATTAAGAGTCGAGATCTCTTATCGCTTTATCGCTTGGCCAAAATTTTACAAGAGCAAATTGCGTCGCGAAAAGGCGACTCTGCACTTTTGTTGTAAATTCGACTACGAGATGATCGCACAGTTAAGAGCTAATGCATCGTGCTTCTGCCCTCATTAACATGCATCTCTGGTGCTGTTCAGGCAAGGTGGATGAGAAAGCGACGCAGCTGCACGCGATAGCGTCGCTGAAGGTGCTGCTGGATGCCACCAGGCCGCATAACGGAGCCGCGACGTCGACCGCCGCCCATTACTCCGGCGCATCGAAGGAGACGACACTGCAGCTGCAGCAAGGCTCGCAAGGCACCACCACTACCACCACGACTACGACAACCACTGCCGGCACCACCGCCGGTATTCAGGAACTTCCGAACGGCGGTATTGCCGCCGGTCTCGACGCTGGACTCGATTCGGTAAATATCGAATACACAAGATAGCACGGGCTTTCGGCAGACCACAATTTTCGCGTCGTTGCCGACATTATGATTATCGCCGCTGCTCTCGTATAATGATTTTTTCATATCGCATCTTTCACGATTTTAATACGGTACGGATTTTATAAACGTACATAACGATTTTACAGACGTAACGAGAAGTAACGAAAGACGCTGGTAACGAAAGCTAACATTTGTGTCGTTTTATAAACTCGATCAATATGTCTCCGAGTTAAAAATGAACTTCTAAGCCTCGACTTCTGCGAGCGAAGGAAAGAACCTGTGTGCGGGTGGAAGGATCTGTACGATCCGTTTCGTTATACGGTCTCTACCTCGATTCGAGAGATTGGAATAGTTTCGGCATTTCCCGGCGTGCCGCGTCGTAAAACAAAGAGGCCGGAGAACACGTTGATTGGAATTTGTCGTTCCACTTTTCTTGACAAAACGTTTGATTTGCTGCCGGCGTATCTGTCGTCACATTTCTCTCGTGACTCCGCTCCGAATACTCACTTATTTTTCCGATGATCGCGCAAGAATATTTCAGAGAGAAAAATAACTTCCGACCCGATAAATTAGTACGATAGGCTAATTTTAGGATTAGTACATATAACTACGCGATGGCTGTCGCGTACTTCGGAGCACGCGTTTGCAAAAGGGCACGTTAGTTCGATATCGTAACGTTCTACTTTCCATTGTGAAATGTTTGCTTCTATCACGACTTGGATATCCTGAATTAGAATAGGCAGTTTAATTCCCACAATACTGCGAATCACGCGAAGTAATCCTTTTTAACTTACACGTCGAACGCCGTTATGGATGTAACATTTTACTGCCATATATATATATATATATATATATATATATATATATATTTTGGGGCTTCTTCATTTTATCGTAGACCTTCACTGATATAAAACCAGGACGCGCGATACAACCTTTACTATAAAAGTCTCAATATTTTAATTATTTACAAAGGAAAACTGGAGTTAAAAGAATCAAGATTAAATCAAAATGAATCAATGAAAGTATTTTAAAACAGTAATAAAAGATTTCTAAGTGACGTTACTGTCGCAGTATTCACACAGTTCACGCCAGCTAGATAATGCCGTTTTTCTCATCAATTAGTCACCCTACTGAAACAAAATTTAAAACAATCAATACTCGCTTTCTATTTAGCTGACCAAATATCCGTGCCCATAAACGGTCCGCGGAGCGACAAGGGTGAGTCCCCGGAGTAATCAAAGTTAGCTTTATGCCCCCCCGGAGCCTTGACGCACGAGTGTAAATCGGCAACGGTGTTCATCCATTAAGTCTTATCGGGACAACCGCAATTTTCACCCGCGAACTTGGCGATCATAAATCAGCGCGTCGCTCGATATTTGTCGGCTTCGAACTTTAAAAGTTCACCCAAGGTTATTTCGCCTGCGTTTCGAGATTGGCCGTTGTATGTACGTGCCGCGCCACACATCCGACGCGTCGCGTCCGATACAGGGATGAAATACGTGAAAGCTGCGGCGCATCTTTCGCGGAGAAATCGGATCCTGGCCACGTCGCGGTTCCAATGTGGACCGCACACGCGGTGACACCGGTGTCACACGTCAAAAGAAGAAAAACGAAGGGCGACGGTCAATAAGTTTTTACGAATCGCCCGACACGTTTATTCTCGCGACAAAAAAAAATTTTTTTGTCATCCTCCCTCAGGGTAAGAACAGTTGTCGAGCACAGTAAGAAGGATAAAAAGAAACGCAACGAGCGATATTGCTCGTCTGAATCCCCCCCCCCCCCATTGCTCGTCCGATGATATCGCGATAGAATTCTACCCATCTCCTGACGCGCGGACGGAGATAAATATTCAATAATTCTTCCCCGAGACGGCACGTCGCGATAGGAACGCGTATATTCGAAGGCTCCTCATTTCCCATCGCGCTGGCAACTTCGACGAACCGTTTTATCGCCGCCAATCTCTCGCAGTCTTTGAAGGATCTTAAAGTGGCATCGCAAATTACGGATCCGAGACAGCGCGGATGAATATAGGAGTCCCATTTTTAAGTCCGCTTAACATTTCGCTTACATAAATACATACACAAATACTAGATCGATTTTTAATTATACGATGCCAAATATATAAATTTTCGCTAAAGCGAATAATTATAGTAGAATACACACACGGTGATTTTTGCACCAATTAAAAAAGGATTGTCTCGGGGACGGGTGGTCGAAGAACGATTCGGTAGTCGCCGCAAACAAATTGCCCGTGCCGTGCACGACCCTCGGGTTTAAATCGATAGTTTGCGTCGTGTCATTTTCTTGCGTCAAACATTCGAGCTTTTATCGCCGCATTAACATTTATCTATACCGCGCGAGATACTCGCTTAAAAAATGCATCGCATGTAAGCGCGGCACGTTTCCCGTATCAAATCTTGTCCGACATCGCCCTTCGCTTTTTACGATTCTTCGACTAAGATCAACTCTGAGGCAAATCTGATTGAATCAGCCACGAGCTTCCGTTAAAAAGATACGTCGCAATTTTCAGTACCCAATTCTATTTTAACGCTTTCTGTAATGTTACATGATCGTGCCGTAAAAAAGAGATATGAATTATGTGACCCGTGTATAAAAATACATTTTTCTGCATTATTAAGTAGTAAATTTTCAATTAAATTTTTTAATAAAAAAAAATGATGTAACTTTAATCATTTTTTTTTATATTAACGATAATCAATTGGCATTTCTTAATTAAAAGCTTAATCACACGGTATGTTGTCGAATATATGTGATCGAACGTGTTTGCGGAAAAAAACCGCTTTTATATATGAAATTTATTTGAAAATTGGATGGAAAATATAGAGCATGATGCTTTTGACTAGCATAGTAAATAAAAAAGATTTAGACTACTAATTCGTACCGGTAGGTACGTCACTTAACGTTTAGTTAATCATGTAAAAGAGATTCCGCGCTTTTACCGGAAACGCTTTCGCAACAATCGCCGCGATATAAAAGAACTCTTGTTTGATCGTTCTTTGCTCTGATCGTCCACATGATGACGCAAAGAGAGACGCAGAGAGAATAACGAAGTTTCCCCGCAAGCGGGTGCATAATCGTTGTTGCAATTCGGAGAGCTGTTCTGCGGAAATATAAATCGGAACTTGACTATCCGGAGTTCTCTCGAGGATATTAGCCGGCGCCGACTGGTATCGTGGCGCGTGGACGGAGCGGCGAGTAGTCTCAGGCGGCTTTGTCCTAAATGAGCGGAGAGAGGGCCTTTTCATTTTGAATGCATCGGGAGAGAATCTGGGTCAATGCTGCATCCCACCCGTCCATTGCGCGTTTGCAGCCCCGCGCGCGCCGCGCCGCGCTTCCCGCACGGATAATCGAAGCAAAGTCACCAACCCTACAGTTTTCCACGCGAGACGAGAGTTTGTGCGAATTTGTGGGAACGGACGGGATGCGCGCCCGGAAAAGCTCGCGCGCGCGAGATGATTCAGTTCAGCAAGTAGCCTCGTTAAGTTCACAGGAGAGTGACGAGATTGGAGATTAATGGTCCCCGAGGATGTTAAGCGAGACAGAGAGAGGATTCCAGCCCTTTTATTTTATCTCTCTGAAAATTTCGCAACTGTGTGAAAGCGCCTGAATTTTATCTCAATTTGCCATTCAACATTTGTAATATAAGTCGTCGCTCACGGCGGCGTAATTTATTTCCTTCGATATACGGATTATTCAGTTGTAAACATTATAGGCTCAAATCTCGCACATTTAACTCGAGCGACGATCCTCTTTCTCTTTAGCAAACATCGTCCTTTAATGTTGATCCCCGCTAATGTACAAACATTCAAAACGGGGATTAGTCCAGTGTACAAGGAACTACGTTTATTTCATTCTTGAATGTGAGCGTGCTGAGAATGATGATACTTTACAAATATAAGCTTTGTGGCATACTGTGGTTTGTTGGAGACCAAACAAAACAACAGAAAGATACTTTGTGCCTTTAACAATCAACTCGTTTAGAGTTTTATTAAGAAGATTTTTATTACATTCTTTAATAATGCATATAAACGTATTATTTCCATTCTTCAGAATAACAATGAATGTTGCGTCCATAAGTACCAATTAAATAAATTTGATCTATGCAATAGCATATTTTTACGTAGTGAAAAATCCTATTCCTTTTTCACTACGCTATTGATGGCAACCATCAATAGACTAATTAATAAATATCTTCTTCTATCAAGCACATCTTTATTTATCAAGTTTATCTCAATATCTTTATTTTACATTTTGTCCCTTCTCTTCCACATATAATATGTTGGCAATTTACAAAAAAATAAATAATAAAATTGAAAAATTTTAAATAAAATTTAAATTTTATATCAACTTTTTTAAAAACTAAATTATTTTAATAAACAATGAAAAATTTTTTAATTTTAATCTTTGCTTGAATTTTTTAAATAATATCTGCAAATTTTTCTGCTTGTAATAAAAAAGTATTATGTTCCTGAATTGATGCCTTTATTAAAATGACGCTCGGCAGGACAGATCTCCTCCGCCTCTCTCTTATTGTGCTACTGGCTCTACGAATACTTTAGATAGTTTAGATTAAAATATTAAATGATGAAAAATATGATTTCAAAAGAAATTTATTTGTTTAAATATTTGTTCACAGGGCGAAGAGGATGAACCTCCAGAGGCCTTGAACATGGGCTGGCCAAGCAGTCCAAGAAAAAGGCTAACTTACATTTTAGTCGCGCCAATCTTATTTCCTCTTTGGTTAACGTTACCGGATACGAGAACACCTAGAGGTAATCAATAATCGTCTTTCTATACTCATATAGGTTCAAGCAACCTATAATAAATCATTTTTCATTAACGTGAACATCTTTCGA
Organism: Wasmannia auropunctata; assembly: GCF_000956235.1. Lineage (NCBI taxonomy): Eukaryota > Metazoa > Arthropoda > Insecta > Hymenoptera > Formicidae > Wasmannia > Wasmannia auropunctata. The sequence goes on from NW_012026888.1 coordinate 856,842, forward strand.
TTTTTAATGTTTAATGTTATCTTTTCCAGTTGTAATAGTTTGTATTATATATGTATATATATATATATATATATATAAAAGACTAAGAAAAAGATATATAATTATATAATTTATAATTTTACGAAATTAAAAATAATATAGTCAAAAAGGTATATTAAATATCTATATAAAGAATAATATAATAACTTTGAAAATCAAGTAAAGCACTAAATTTTCTCAGCCATTTGATCGATGGGGAAGCGGCCGAATATTTGCACCATCACCAATGCTTCATCCGATGGCCTTCTCTTTCAATGTTTTCACTGTTGACTATTCGGATAGTAATATTAGGTTTCTCTGCACTGACGGATAATCGGTCTTGAATAGAGGCAAAATGAAAACTGGAGCAAAGACAAAAGCAAGACCTTTTGTTAAGCGCAAGAACGATTAAGCAGTTTCATTTACATATCTTGCATCTATTGCGAGACCTAAACTCCTTTCTCCTTGAAAAGTCAATTAGGATATTTATGAAACGAACATATAAGTCTTCAAGGACGGGGAATTTAATTTATCAAAGGTGTTTTTAATCGGTGTAAATACGTCTATGAACTTGCAGCAAGGGCTTAGCGTCTTTCGCATTGCGTCTCTGTCTTTATTTCGCTCTTGCGCTCTTTATCTCTTATTCCTTGATAATGAGACGGTGATATTAAGACGTTGGTAATATATCAAGATAATTTCCACTCCAATTTCATAACTCGTTAATATTAAAGGAGAATATATATTCACGTGTATCCTCCCCATTCGCGCTTGGCTGCAATAAATTGTGAACCGCAATAGATATCCGATCTGCGCATAAAATCGGTGGGCTCCAAGAATCTCACGCGATACCGAGAACATTCAATATTACATTTTATACTTGATTATATACGTATATCATTAATTGCACATGTATACCTAATAGCCTCGCTTTGCTAATAGAAACGTGAATGACGATTTATTTATCGTTCGCCGAAAATATTACCTGAATAGACGGAGGAGGTGCAGAGAAGCGTTTCAAATGCGCCATTAATTACCGACCGAAAAAAAAAACTCTAGGCCAGCGTACTTTTTCTTCTAGCCCGCCGAAAACGTCGAGATCAGATTAAATCCTATCAATCAGCGTGAACGTCGCGCGATGTTTTGCCGTTGCCTGGTATCGACCCCGTGGTAATATTAACTCAACTCTCCGGGAATTCGGGATTCCGAGCCATCGATTTCGTCAAGGAAACCTCACCTCATCAACACAAGGGACTAATTAAACGGCACTTACAGTTAACTTGTCGCATGAATTTGCGTTTTACTCACAATCAGCTTACACTTTCTTATCATTTTCTGACGTATAGCGGCATTTTGTTAAAGAGCAGAAGAAGAAGAGATAAAACTTTTTTTTTGTCGAAACCCCCTCGCGACGAGAACGTCGATGGCGGGTTATTCGCGGAAGATATTATGATGGCACCAATTCGGTCGTTCAGCGGGAGAAGCGGGTACGCGAGCGTGTCTATATCGGTTTCGGTATGTGCCGCATATCGATTTAATAATAAATGTTAAGATCAAGCCTGCAGGAGCGGCACACACGTTGCCGCTGTTATTCAAGCCGCCATTTATCACGCGTCTACCTGCATTATCTCAGCCCTATTAACGCGTCTCTATCGCGATATTGCACAATACGACGAAAGATGATATTGACACGCTAATTTCGCATTGGGGACTGATTGTTGCATACGTACAAACGCATAGATGGCCGTACGTACGCGCGCGGTAGCTGATTCCATTGTCAGCTAAAATTCCGATATGTCCTTTGAATTTCAGCAATCTCGGCCTTTGATTACAGATCTATTAATATGAATGTTATTACAATCAATTATTATGAGATTATACGCATCATGAAACACGTAAGCAAATAAAAAATTGTTGAATTATTTGTTTATTAATTTTTATATGAAAAGTTTGCATTCTTCAGTCAAATCAAGACATTCTTTTTTATATAATCATCGACCAATTTTCCTGATTTTTGAGTTTATAAAGCATTACGTGAAACTATCGCTATTGATGCATCAATACTTTAGTACGACTCATAAAAAAAATAATAAATATTCGCTAAGATTTAACGAGAGAATGCTACTACTTTCATACCAAATTAAGATTTATTTTCGTGGTGTAACTCTTTCCTCGAATAATTAAAACTGTCCCGGTTAAACTTAATTAATCTCACTTAAATTAAGCAAATTAATTATCGCATAGCTCTTTCATTGTGTGCCTCCATTTATCCAGATTAATAAAATTAATACGAGAAATAATTAATAAAGGAGAAAACCTGTGTTTTGTGTCTATTTATTTTGCTGTAAAGACTATCACAATTATAAGGAGAAATTAGTTTTGACAACAGCTACCAAAAAAAGTTTGTTACACTTATTGTTAGAGCAAAAAATTAAATTATCTACACGATATACATATATTCAATTTCTCTGAAAATTATTCAGAGCGAAATTTTTTTCGTCGCTCTCAAATTAAATCCTCGAAATTCGGTCATTAGGATTAGATTACGAGACGGATTAGATATCTCGAACTTCGTTCTCGTCATTGTAGCGTTAAAACATGTAAACGCGGCATTAAAGTTTGCGAACTGACGGTTCTTATTGGCTGGGAACGATTTTGCCTATCGTTACATCCGCTAAGAAAAGATGCGATATTAGAAATTTAATGATCAGCTTTATTTTTAACAATTTGCTATCAACTGCAGAGTTACGCCACTAAATTACTAGAATAATTATCGTTTAATTACATCTTGATACTTCCATTTAAATTCTTGTCAGATACGTTTAATTTCAAAAAAATCCTTTTTTTTTTTTTATTAAAGTATTTATTTTACATTCTCATCTACTCTATCGTATCTAACGCGGACTATTTTTCGTACTGCATATTCTAGTCAGCCAATGTTTTACAATGATATCAGAATGGTAATCGACCAAACACACTTAGCATACTTAAACTACTCCCGTTAATGGAAACTACAACCGAATAGAACACAGGCGCCACGTGGCCGACTGCATAATTCCGAGCGAAGGAACATCCCGCGCTATCGCAGACCCTGGTGTTATCTTTAAGATTCGATTCCCGTGGGAAAAAAATTGCTGTAAAGTGTCAACTTCCGACGTTAACGTTGCCTCCCTTCCCCCCCCCTCCCCCCGACGACTAATCAACGATTAATCTATAATCTAGTCGTCATAGGATCCGCAGGGAATGTGTAACAGATGCCACGCATCCACGCGCTTAATTACAGGGAAGAAGTTCTTCCCGATAACGTTCATCGGCTCGATCTTCTGGATCGCGGCGTACTCGTACCTGATGGTCTGGTGGGCGAATGTCGCCGGCGACACGGTGGCCATACCGCCGGAAGTGATGGGCCTGACGTTCCTCGCAGCTGGCACCAGCATACCGGACCTCATCACGAGCGTCATCGTGGCGCGAAAGGGATACGGCGACATGGCCGTGTCGAGTTCCGTCGGCAGTAACATCTTCGACGTGACCGTTGGGTGAGCATCCAAATTTCTTTTAGAAATTTTTCCGCGTTACAACGAGACGTCTTGTATCGTATATGAATTTTGACATCGCGTTTCGCTCTAGAATATCTCGGAAAATTCGATTACTTTATTCATTTTATTAAACTTGTTTAGTTTTATTATAGAATTATCATTTAATAATGAAATATTGTATATTAAAATACTTTGCGCGAACTGCAGTACTTCAATCATTCAAGAATATTCGATTCTCTCATTATTCTTTCTATTTTGTTTTACATACATTATTGTTCAAATATTAATAATCTCTGAAAATCTCTGAAATCTCTGACGTACTGAAATATTTTATGACGAATTGATTTGAGAAAATAGAAAGATTTAACTGCACGTTTATGAAAGTTTATATTTTGAAAGTGAAAGTAAAATATTTTTGAAAATGCAGTTAAAATGAAGAGTATGACCCTAGGAATTTGATTATATATAATATTTGAAATATGATAGAATAAAATTTTAGACGGAAAATAAATGTGTAAAAATTGGCAAAAAGTTGTACTATTATATTTTTATTTTAGAGATCTCGCAGCAACGTGTATTTCTTATTGATTCTGCATATGAATAAATTTATAATATATTTTGATATAAGTATAAATATACGAATATAGGATCGCTAAATTTGAAATAGATAAAAAGAAAGATACTAGAAAGTCTCTAGAATTCAAACCATATCATATTGATTTTCCGAAATTATGTCAAACTTCGAAGAAAAATAAAAAAGTTTAGAATGTAGATTAATATTTATAAATTGAACGATGTAGGTAACAGTGTAAAGAAAATGCAAAGATATGTATATATTCCTGACATTCGAATATTTTTATATTAATATTTGTGTGTAGGAAAAATTAAAGCAAAGTGAATAACACGGCACGAATAATAAAAGGGGAAACAAAAGGAAAGCAAGAAGATATCAACCTAAATTATTTAAAATGTTATACTTCGATATTTCCATACTTTGATACATTCCGATATTGTTGTTAAAACATCAACGTTATGATTCGGTCTGACATTTGATCAGGGAACTTTTGACTTTTCTGAAATGTGAAATACGAGTACATCATTTAAGCGGAGGGAAGTGGTTTCAATAACACAAAAATATTTTATCTCTTTTGTTGTATATGCGAAATATATTTTCTACATATAACGTGAGCGTGGGCATTCAAGTCAATTAATATTGTTTTTCGTCAAATTACTCAAAATTTTTTAAAATTTGTCATAAATTGAAATTTTTTTTTTTAATATTCAGAATTCCCCGAATTCTAGGTGTGGAATTTCACACTCACAGAAAAGCTCTAGTAAGGTATGGAAAGCTCCATACCCTCTATAAGGATGTCTCCGTTCCTGCATTTGATTAATCTCAATAAATTGTATTAAAGTTATTATCTCTAATCGTAATTGATTAATATCGTATAATTAAGTTGTATTTTTAAAATACGCAAGGTGTAAATATTTATCCAGTAAAAACTTGTAATATTCTGCAAGGTGTAAATATTTATCCAGTAAAAACTCACAATATTCTGCAAGAGTTGTACGTGAAGATTTTTCAAAAACTTTTCCTGTGCCGCGAGAGAGCGAAACAGTGTAAGATATTAAAACAGTGTGTTGCAACTAAGAAATTTAATACATCCCTGAAAGCGTCCGTAGCTTTCTCTGTTTTTGAACCCGAAACCTATTTACGTCGTACTATATCGAAGGATCGATTAACGAAAAGGGCCAGGTGCCAAAGAGGCCGGGAAGCCTATTCGGGAAGGGATATCAATCTCAAATTTCGGTAACGTTAATCGAGCGGAAAGAGGAAAATAGTATGTCAGGATAACATTTAACACGGCAAAAAATATCGGTTGACTTGCATTGTAAGAATATCGAGATTTCCATTTTAATAAAAGTAAAAGATATTTCGTTTTCTATTTAATCCTTTCCACTCTGACGTTGTCTAAATGCTTATCTAAAAAAGGAGGTTTATTTATTTAATTGAATGCTCGATCAATTCCGTCATTTCCCATTTATTTTCGCTTCCGTTTACGATACGTGAGAAGCGTTTATCATAATATTGTAATATTCTGCTTACATTGGCTGGTGGAAGAAACGATGCTATTGTAATTCATATTATGCACTCAAGAACGTATGCACAGCCAATGGTTGGCACAGTTATACCGATGTTGCACTGAATAGAATAGTATTTAGCTTACCTTGAAATATGCAGTTGCTTTGAAGACACATGCATTTCTGATTTGAGTCATTAGATATATAATTGGGTGTCATTTACCAACGTGGACTATTAACTGCTGTTGACGTAAATTAATTCAAGTTAAATACTGCATATCTTTGACATTTAAACTTCAATATTTTACATATAATTATATATTGAATTCTCATCTAACGTCACATTTTAAAAAGAGTCAAATTTTATCAATTTATTAGAAAAAGTCTATTGTTATTTGTTCTCCGGTTAAGTTCTTTAATTGTATTGTCATAATCCCTCTGAAAATTTAGACACAATATTGTGCATTCTGAGAACAAAGCTTCCCCATTCCAGTAATTTAGAAAATTCATATCCATTCCTGCAGAACGCATTATATTATTTCACAATTCTTGCATTCTTGCTAGTATTAAAGCATTTGCAAACAACTTTTTCTGATACCTTTTTTGGTCACTGTCAACGTCGCTGACGAGATCTTCCGGAAATTGATTGACAGTTGGAACAATTATGGCACATAAGATATCAACGGTACAGTGAAGTTCAATAGACGAATCGAACAATAACGGAATTATTGGGCTCTCTCGCACGTGCACGAATACAATGGACTTAATTGTGTAATATACATACATATACACACGGTTCGCATTATACCAACGTCAATATCCTCATACAAATTTCATCTATATTATATCATACGTACACATATATTCTCTCTTTCTCATAATATACGCTCGCGCGTGCGATACGAATCGGAATTTTGCTGACGATCGAACGGAGTTAGAAGAGGCGTGCGGAATTGGTGGCCGGACCGAGCCCGTCAAGGCATTCTCGCTATTTCACTGTAATCGCATTCGCTAGTCATTCCTCGGCATTATTATATTGTTGGCGCGGGAAATGCCGCGAATACTGTTCCAGACGCCAAGACTCATTTCCCGCGGAAAGGTCTCGAGAATCTCTACTGCGCGGAATCTCGACTCCCGTCTCACCGCAAGGTTTCCATTTTTTTTTCTTATTTAATAAAAACGCGCAATTATTTCGTCGCGGTTGTTCCACATTCGCATTGCGCGAGTCCGAGCTCCGAATCGGCGGTAAAAGTTTATCAATTTTCAAGCTCGCTAATTCGGTGTCCCGCATGCTTTGCATATTCGTACTCTTTGCTTATACATATAAAGGTCTCGCCACAGATAACGCAAATCTCGATTTCCAAAATAATGTCACTGACAAAAATTAAATGTAACAAAGTTATTTTGAAACTTCAATTTTCAAACTCCCGATTTTTATTCGTGATACGTTTTGCAAGCGATCTTTAGCAGAAGGATATTGGCGACAGCGACTATTGACTGTCGCTAATAAGAATTAATTATCCTTCTTCACTCTGTTTTCACGGCTAAGATTCAATTTTTCGAAGATGATCGCTGATCTCTTTGTGACACTCGATTTCCTGGCAATTGCACGCCGCCGCGACGAAACATCAGATCTTTCTTGTCGATGATCAATCATGTAGCCACGCATCCGCTGACCGATTGCCAGCTGGCGGACTGCCTGAGAGGGAAGCCGAGAAATATTTCTTTGCATTTGTGTGCTCTGCGTTTGTGATTGCACGTCAAACGATATATATCCAAGACACGTCGACAGCATTGTTACAGACGAATGTGAATTATAGATACTGTACTTCAAATAATATATAGAGCAGCGCAACAGCCACCTACACGCGCGTGCACACACGCATATACGTTTTGTATTTGATCGATACAGTGAATGATCCGGTCGCACGTGCAATCATAAAACCGTAATGCTCTAATAGAGTTTATAATGCGAGAGAAATGTAAATGTATACCAACGGGAAATTTTATCGAAAGCCTGTGATGCTACATTTCGCGACTCTATCTCTCGGAAACTATTCCGAATTGGATACTCATATGAACCTTTTTCTTCATCGCGATCGATATTATCACTTCTCACATCATTAATCCTCCCTCCTGAATTATCCTGCATGTGTTAGGATATTATAAAAATGAATATATTAATATAATAATATTAATATATTAATATAATAATATCAATATAATAATATGAATATATTAATATAATAATATTAATTTAGAAATCTTTAAGTCGCAACCCAGCAAACACAGATTTATAACTACGGTATTTCAACAACAATGTAATATTTCTGCAACATGTATAACTGGAATGTTACAATGTTGCTGCAACATTGCAGTTATAATCTGTGTTTGCTGGGAAGTTTAATATGACAAATATTTATAATAAAAGATTTAATTTAAAACATTACGAGATTAATATATAGTTCTTGATAACCGAAATATTAATTGCACAAAAATTCCCACGTTACTGCAGTTGTTACAAACTTGTTGTTGGAACACTTATTCTTTATATTTAAAAAGTACATAATTTCTGTACAAGGAGATAAAGAGAAGAGAATCAAACGGTCGGAATATAGAATGGCTTAATTGTATTTGCATCGGCATATAGAAGCAGGGCACATTGAAAATGGGCTCGATTTGCGCTTTGATTCTGCCCGCAGGCTTCCGGTTCCATGGCTAATATACGGTTTAATCTACGGGAAACCCGTGGAAGTGAACTCGGTGGGCATGGTGTGCAGCATAGCGATACTGTTCTGCATGCTGCTGTTCGTGATCATGAGCATCGCCTGCTTCAGATGGAAAATGAACAGGGGCCTCGGCTTCACGATGTTCATCCTCTATTTCGTCTTCGTCGCCGTCTCGCTGATGTTCGAGTACGAGATACTGGTCTGCCCGGTGTAGGGGCAGCCAGGGCAGCGCAGCCGCGGCAGCAGAGGTATTAAAAACTTCCTTTCGAGGAGGAAGGAATATACGTCTGCGAAACGGACGCACACTTACGGGTCTCGTCATCATCATCGTCATCGTCGTCGGCGAGTCTCGGCCGACGAGAGAAAACTCTTCCCCGCGGTCGCCGCTTCGAGCCGAGGAGGAAACCGCAGCCAGTTTCATTACCTTCCGCGCGCGCGTGAAGGGGACTTGAACAGTACGAAACGGCAATATAGCAGCACCATAAACACCGCCACTATCACCGATCATCGAGTCTCACAGCAACTTCGCGTATATCGGATTACGAGACATTTTGCTCTAGTCGCGAGAGGTGTACATAATGTATAAAAATCTTGAAATACCTGAAACGAAATACTCGTCTTGTTAAGGATTAACCGAGCGCGCCACTCCGCTCGAGTGCGCTACTTTATTATTTAAGCATGGCGAGCGCGTTAGCCGATCGTGCCAAGGACCAAACTATAATTTTACGTAATCCTTGGAAGGATTTTTTGGCACAAACTTTCGAGACTCCCCCTGATGGTCTCCTTCTTTTTCCCCTTCTTCATTTTTTCTTCATTCTCATCCTACTTCTTGTTACTCAATAAACGGCACTGTACGTGAAACAAATTGATTGCAGTACCTATATCGTTAATAATTATTAACTGGAAATTGTTACAATAAAAGTTTACAGAACGCCACTCTATATATTCAACAATGGTCCGTAAGGACATTTAATTAATTAGAATCATGGATATCGTCAGATATCGCTTGATTCATTTATCGAAACATCACGTTTATCGAATATACCTATAATAGCAATAATATTAGACTTAAAACACGATGTTACCAGTGTACAAAAGGTGTTACCGTTAGGTCTTCTCGTTTGACTCCTTGGCACGCTCACGTCCGAATATTACACATAACGTTATCTACTAGAAGAAGTGACCTGACCGCTCGCCGATTTTTTCTCTAAAGCAGAAATTCTCTTCGCCTCTAATATCGTAGAATAGTGTTATTTAACTTCTCACTCTGTTGTACTCACGGAATCCAATCTGATGCGGTGCGGTGTTCGGCGTTCCGTTTTGACGACGAAACGGCGCTCGTGAATCTCGAGTGCGACATACACCAGGTGCACATTTCAGGCAAGTCATATAACTTTTGTATATTTTCGTTAACCAAAGTTGCTTACGGTATGCTACAATATACTACGATATACCGTGTGCGATACATTATGCGAGAAACTTTTGCTGTAAATGCAGAATATGCTTTATTTCTTTGCCGCGTTTTATTTTCCGATTTAACAATATCGCATATTATTTTCAGAAATTAAAATAAAAGCGTGTTTGACTGTGTTTAATAAAATAATGTGTATTACATTATTTTATTAAATGTTCGACATTCGTGAAATTACGTGAAAAGCTTATTGAAAAAGTCTTCAAATATTGACGTATTAAATTGATGTAATTTAAATAATGGCAATCGCGTCTCAAACGAAACGACTGATCGTCGCACCGGATTTTCAGCGTACAATCGGAACGGATGTTGCTGTTGATACGTGAATAAGATAGAATAACGATAAAAATGTGAGACATTGATCCCGGGTATCAGTTAATCTGTTTGCTGCTTATATTTCGCTTTACTTTTGTTTCGAACGATAAATCGCTGATGACAGATTCACAGGGAACGTGAGAAACGACCAAGTTGGTTTTTTCAAACCAAAAGAAAATGCGTTCATCAATGTGTAACGTTAATTTAGCAAAATTGAAGGCAATCGCTTATTTTATAAGCAATTTATCCGTTCAATTTGAAAAATAAGCGCGTTTTCGGTCAGTGAAATTTCCATCCTTAAATATTGTTTAGGAAATTTATAATATATTTTCGCGAAAAACTGCGAAAACAGAAACCTTGGCAAATTTATTTATTGCTGGTAAGCGTAAAGTTAATTCGCAAGTACAAGAAAACGTCTCGTTCGCGTAAGACATTTAGATCCGATTCCGAGCGTGTTTTCTCTTAAATACAATTATTACTACTACCGTAACTATAATCTGTAAGCGACATGCAAAAAGCAGACTTTCTTAAGTGCATAGAGAAAAAAAATTGTTGCAAATCGTATAATATTTAAATTGGTGCATCATGCGAAGATTCTAAGGATCACTCGAGAGCACTCGTGTCGCTTACTGATGCATCTTACGCGCGATCGAATCCTCGTGCGATATTTTCTCTGCATAGGAAAAGTATCGAGATACACTGCAGATATTTGCACGTGAAATGTAATATTATTACGATACGCTCTTACGAAGCGAAAGAAACAGACAAATGTCGAGCCGTTTAGACATTGCAGCACTTTCCGTGATGTTCCACATCAGCTTGATATACTCTCCGAGCAGTTATTTTTTTGCTAAACTTCTTTCAAGTTTTTCGACATTGCACTATGACACTCTACTAAGATTACTACTGTTAGAAAAATATTATTATTATTATGGTTGTTACATGTACACAGTGAAGATAAACGGGTAATAGAATGAACAAGTTCATGCAGGTGTGTATGTGTATGTGAGATTGGGAGAGAGAGAGAGAGAGAGAGAGAGAGAGAGAGAGACAGAGAAAGAGGACGAGAAAAAGAGAGAGAAACGATAGAATTAAAAAGATAGAGAGGAAGGGAGGAAGAAATAGGAACGTGTATAGTCGACGTATGACAAGAATGGGCGATTTTTAATCCAGATTACCAGGGCCCGTGTTGTATAAAGCGTTTGTAAAGGATACGTTATAAGGATAGTGGTAATAGTTATAATGTGATATCGATTATATTACATGTCTGAGGATGAGAGCAAAATGTTATTATACATACCTACACAGTTTGAGAGAGATACAAACAGAGAAATAATATTACACTTTCGGTAGTCTGAACGCCTAAAAGCGGCCTAGCTTTTTATTAAGCCCACAGCTGATGCAAAAAATTCAATCCATATGAAGGAAAAGACCATAATTATATAAAAGTACCGTCTACGTTAATCGGTAGAGCGAATTTTAGATTATCAAAATCACACGTATATACATAATAGAGTGAATAATAGAGAGAGAAAGAGAGAGAGAGAGAGAATGTGTGTGCGTGTTTGTGTGTCTCTATGTATGTGTGAAAATTCGGCAATGAAACATATACGGAGAATATATTAATTATATTATATATACATTTAACGTTACATTTGTCGTATTTTTTTATGTACGATCCCGACGTTAGAAGCAGGAAGGATGATTTTTTTCGATCTCGCAGCTTACGTTCCGGCGTTTGCGCCGTGCATAACGCGCGTGTGACAATTATTACGTTTAGCCTTCCGACGCTATGTCTATCTGTCTCTGATCTGCCCAAATCATAAGCTGTGCAATCCGGCTCATGCGCTCGATTATTCAAGAAATTTCGTACTCCGCGATGCTTCGATCCCTCACGCAACGAAAAGCGCCGTGAGCCTTCTGTGCCCGGAAACAGAGAGCGGCTAAAGTAGACCGATGATCCGTTAATGATATCAAGGTCGAGAGACGAAGGAAAAATATCGCGAACAGCTTTCTGTTGGACGTTTATTTTCTTTTGCGCGATACGTAACCGGTTATAGGCGACAAAGGACGGTTTAACTACAACGTTAAATTCTGAAGAGATAGTGCAGATAATTTGCAGTTATTCACTAATGCAAACCATTATAGTTACCATTGCGGACGTGAAAACAAGCGATAAATAGCAGCAATCTTAGCAACAATGCGATCTTCTCGAATTATGGACCACTACTTAAGATAGCGATGCCTCTTTTTGCGAAAGACTCTCAGCATTATGTTAAAGTTACAAGAATTTTGCCTGCATGGCAAAATACACACGTACACACACAAAATATTCTCTCTGCCAATTAATTCTTAAAAAAAAACTTTATTATTTTTATTTTTATGTAATTTCATTCTTCCCAATGTAAAAGCTATTTTAAAATTTTTACTTATAAGTAAATTTATAATTTTACATTAAATTTCTATCCAATGAGTAAACTGTAACTTAAAAGTATCGTGGAAAAAAAGAAGGCACCGTTCTCGAGTAGTTTAAACAAACTTTGAAGCAGATGTGATTAAACTCTGTAAATGAAAATTATATAGGTCAGAAGCGGACGAATGAATATTAGCTCGGCAATCTGACAAAAATCGTACGTGATAACTCGTGGCAGGCCGCCCTCGGATTTAACAACGATCGCCAGTGGAAAACAACGTTAGGTTTCTTCGTGACGTTGAACATAAACGGGGAAATGTGTATAGCGGGGGAAACGCCGGAGAACTCAGTACCGAGGCATTTTACGCCGTAGTGTGCAGGGCACGAAAAGGATTAGTCTGTCAGTCGGGCGAAACAACGAAGGCGGATTAGCGGCGAATCGCGTGATAAGTCGAAGGTCGGACCGGAGGGCTCGAAGCGCAGCGGTGCTCGCGTAATTTATGCTATGTAATATACCGTAGGACAAACATCATCGACGTTGGTTAGGTGGGACAGCTCGTTTCGGTTTCGAATGTCGAGCATCTCGACTTGAGGGATCAATCTGCCTGGATATAAATGATACGCGTGTGATAAACGATCTCTTGACCGGCAATGTTACCTATATAGCTCCCCCAAAAAGGCAGGACGAAGAAGTTTCCCATGTACATGGAATGCCGTTAATCGCGATACTTTAGCCGCGACTGCGAGAATCAGTTGCATATGAAACGTGTACTATATTAGTACATACACAATAAGGGCGATCCTCGCGTTGTCAAATCCCAAGCAGAATAATAAGTCATCATGATATCAAAATGACTCCAAAATGAATTTAAAAAAGTCACTTTTCGATCAATCACAATTCATTTTAAGGTCATTTTGATGTTATCAACTGACCTGCTGTCCCGTTTGGGGTCAGACACACACCATGCAGTATGCACGTATATTCGCGTACAGCATGAAGGTAGTGAGAGAGAAAGAAAGAGAGAGATAGGGAGAGAAAAATAGACTTTATTTCTCTCTCACGCATGCATACACGCACATACACGTGTAAACTTTATGTTCGAGATATAAACGTGAGATGAGGTGTATTTGCGAAAGATGAAAATTGTCCCGGTTTGTCTAACAATAAGTTTATTAAAATGCAACGTATCGATGGAACTCTTCGCTATTACGATTCAGGTTCACGGCAAAGAACGACAACGGAACAAGCTCCCACCGGTTAGTATATATTCAACCCGAAACAGTATAATTGATAACCGATAGACCTTTCTTAATTGAGAGCGTCGTTAAAGCTTTCTGGGAGTACAATTATCTTTTTATATTTACGAACGCTTTATTTCCAAACGTGGCTTTCGAAACTTTATTCGCGTAGTAAAAAAATAAACTTATTGTTATAATATATACATACGTATATACACATATATATAGAATCCGTTAACTCTTTTATATTTTTATGTGGATGCAATACGTTGTACTGTTTAGAGTTGATGGTAGTTGTTATCTTACGGATACGGAAACCCGTCGCGCGCTCGTAAGGACGCTCCAAACTTTAGACTTTAAGCGACGTTAAGGATTTAGTTGGTTTCATACTTTGTAACGTAGCTTTCGAGAAAACGTAGAGGAATTTTTACATCGTGACACAAGGTCGGTAGATTAGAGCCGGGCACGCGACGTAGCCGATCGAAACGATCCTTCAAATTTTCGGTGAGTTGTTGCAGAGGCCGAGTGACAAATTCGTTCTCAGCATCGATCGATCGTGTATACTAAGAGCGTCACTACTCTTTCGGCCCGACGGCACGATATATAATCGTTACGACATACTCGTGGATATAAAATAACGCGGGGATAGTGGAATGTAGAAAAAAGGGACACAAAAAAACGCACGCTGTGAAAGATCGAACGCTTCGAATATTTTCTTGGCATTGACAAAGCGCGAACGCACATATCAAAGAGAGAAAAAAAATGTTGAATATATATAATAACTGATTAATTAATTAGTAGTATTATTAGCGACTTAAGTCTCGTAAGGTAATTAGATGAGGCTATACGAGCGTTATAAAGTTTCTATATAATTACAGATTATATAAATATTGTATTATATATTGTTCGAGTATAAGCTGGATCGTCGGCCGATTATTGAATTATGTATGTATAGGAGCGGCGAGGATGTTGGTATAAACTTTCGCCGAATTCTGGGCGATCAGCGTGTTGGACATAACGTTAAAATTCGGGATTATCTCGCATTTTTTCTCGTGCTTTTCTTTTGATATATATTTCATTATATTGCCATTCTTAAAGCGTCGCATACATATAGGGTTGTACCCCCGTCCATCACCGCAGTAGTAGATTTACGGGATACGACGCGTAGTTTAAATCACGACTTACGAGATTAATTAGATCACCGCAGAGTGCTAGAAAAAAAAACGACAGACGCGAAACGAGGAGAAATATAAATATATACATATACACATAATATATTATACATATATATAAATATATAAATATATAAATACGCAAGATATATAAATATGTAAAGTATCTAACGTTGTATACGTTTCAAGTCGACGATTCCAAGATGAGACATTTTTATTACGATAAACAATTTCGTTTCTTGATGTTCGTATAAGGATACGTCTTCGACGCGTTACTTAGACCGGGGCCGCGGCATAATCGATCGTTTTATGCATGACGAGCGTACAACGATATTCGCACGATATACACGGCAGCTAAGTTCGCCGCTCAGGCGATTAATGTAAAGGTGGAAAAATAATTTTCCCGACTGAGAGACAAGGACCGAACAAGCGCATCAACGACCACGTTCCAAAGTTCGCGCGGGACGAATCTCAGCTTACAAAATTATAGAGATCGCGTAACCGATTGCGAGTTTTAACGTAACGGAACTAAACGCATGCATAAAATCATAGTTATGATAAAAAAAAGCACCCTCAAAAAAAAGAAGGAAGCTCGAAAAAAACGCGCTGATGTTAAACAGGTAGCCTGTGGGGGTCAGTGTCGGGAGTTCAGGCCGGGCTTCGCCACTCGTGCGTCAAATGCTCGAATTATACGTGACGCTCGGAGTCGGGATCCGAGAACAGGATCCGCACGCGCGATTTTAATTGATCAACACCTCTCCGTGTCTCGCGGAAAACGGACGCGAATTTAGTCGGGCCGGCTTGCGGCACTGGTGTCAACGGGCACGACACCGCGTTGTGTGTGCAATAAAAAGCGAAATATATAACAATATTAATATCATTATATACAACATTTTTACGGCATATATTACGGATACGAAAGTAGGACAAGCGAAAAAAAAGAGATCAGAAGTTCTAGGATAACGATTACTTGTTGTTGTCTACCATAGCGTCGTAGCGTAAGTAGGGCACTAGTCGTAGCTCGTTTCGAGGGATGCGTGTGAAACGTGCATGCGAGAGAGTGGCAGCTCGAGAGATTACTCGAACGAGAGAGAGAGAGAGAGAGAGAGGAAAAGAAAGGAGGAGAACATGGAACCGTGCGAATCCGGAGAGACGAACGAATGCTTAAGCGGAATGATCGAGTACACATAAAATTATCACCTAATTGCAAATATTATATATATTCATATATATATGTTCTGTACATATATCTATGTGTATATATATACATACTCGAAGAAGCTAGCTACTTCAAACGAAAGAAAAAAAAATCAATGATTGATATATTATATACAGAATCCATACATATATATATATATGTATATATATATATATATACTTTTAAACGTGTGCCTATGTGCGCACGTGCGTACGTGCGCGTGCGTGCGCGTACGCGCGGACACTGCATCAGAGATGTCAGATTCAAGATACATCGAACGTACATACATGGGACGTGAGAGCTCATGCTTATATGTGTGTGTGTGTATGGGTGTGTGTGTGTGCCAGCCTATCCCCTCCACATGCCGTAGCTTGCCGTAAACGTCTTGAATTTGGCATCTCTGCACTGCATCTCCTCCACGCACTCCTCACAATTTCCCCTCCTCCTCCTCCTCCTCCTCCTCTTCTCCTCTTCTTCCTCTTACGCAGCCATCCATCTCTTGCCGCGAGCCAACTCGTTAGACGCACTTGCGCACATATCCATTACGCATTATCGTAGCCATGTTGTGTAGGTCTTAAACGAGTAAGCTACGATTTCTCATGTTACATGTTATGCGAAAAAAATGCAAAAAAAAAATTATATAGAACACGAGCGGAGAAAAAGAAATTTTGCGAAACGACGAACAATTTCTCCCGGTCAGTTGCAGGATCGTTTGAAGTTTGAGCTACACATTGAAAATACGACAAGCAAACGGGACAACGAGAGGGATGATAATAAGTAATAAAGAACAAAAAAAAATGCGCGAATTCTGCACACTTGACGCTACGTGCGATTAAGTCGAATTTTACTCTCGCCGATTGCGACGCTTTGTCACGATATTTTCGCGATTCAATTTAGTTTTTCTTTCCTTTTTTTCGCGAGAAGAACCACTGCAGTGTGACAGAAATGTCTTTTATTGTAAACCGTTGATATTCGAATTGCTACGATAAGAATCCGTGTACATACAATTTTGACAGTGGAAGTAAGGAAAAAATGTCCGTTTAACGCATCGCGAACAAAAGTAAAGTGTTTAAGCCGATTAAAGAATTGTGAGACAATCGTGTGTCTATCAAAAGATCGGATTTAATCAACTATATCGTTAAGTTACGTATTAATTATTAATTTCTTATAAGATGCGATACAAGAATTATTCTTTCAGTTTGATGAAGTTTGATGATTATTTTAAAAAAGGTATTTGAACTTTTCATAAGACTATTAACCGTGGCAAATTATCCGAAATTTTGTATGTCTACTTAACAATTATTTTACATTTACGTCGGTTGTGAAATAATTTTATGAGTGAAACAGATTATAACGGATAAAGTTTAATTAAACATAGTTTAAGTCACATTATAATAAAGTTTACGTTAATGTGAGACATTGTACGACAAAGCGCAATGCTGCGGATGGGATCTTGTTCTCCAATGCGTTAAAACGGAGCAGTACGAAGCGAACGTCCGTTTAAAACTTGTTCCACTTTGCTCGTAATGAAGATTACGCTATTCACAAGATAACGCTCTTTTAGCAACGTACGGCGTACGGCGTACGGCGTACGGCTTGTCGCGGATTCGCACCACTCTTCGCATGTTAACCGCTCATTCCTTCACTTTCGCCACTCGGCGACGCGTTCCTACGGAATTTTCGCGGGAGAAACAGATTTTCACGTTCTGCCTTTCGAAAGGGGCCGCGTGTCTTCTTGGCGCGCGGCACCTTTCAAGCGCCGTGACAGTAAAGTGGCCTCGTATGTGGCGAAAGTACTTCTTGCATGATTAAATCCGAGTCTCACGAAGGCGCGCCTTCGTCGTATATCACACCTTTACCTGGATTTGATATGTCACATCGTGCAACAGAAAAGTACGTGAAAAAGCGATTGAGAGGAAAAAAAACTGCGTTATACAATAACTCGAGAGAGTAAAAACATATTAGGCATTTATTTAGAATACTTGTCGAGAGAAGAGTTTCTACTATGTATTAATTGCGTAAACTTACATAGTCAGTTACCGATTGTTAAAAGAGACAAGCAGCGTTGCGGTAGCGATATGTATAACTTAAAATCTCATGCAAACGATTCTTCAAAGTTCCGAAAAAAAAAGTCTCGCTTTAAGCGCCGAGTATTAAGTATAGCCGGCGCTGTTTTGACTCTTCAAAATGTCACTTTGATTCGCGAGTAATTTGTTGATACGCAGTCGACAATAATCAAGTAACAAGTTTACATTCTATCTCTACTCCATAATATTCCAATATACAAACTCAACAAAAAGCAAGGATTAAAAATGTTAATGAATCGATCGAGCTCTATACTTGTATCTCGCTCGACTTTTATTATAGACATATCGCGATACTCGCGGCATAGATTTCCTGTTCCCGCAATAATCTTTACGGAAGCAAAGTATATCGTTTTCACGATGTAGCTTGTTCCTCAGTTCTTAACGCAAAAATTCTAAACATATTAATGACGATACGCTTAGACGGCTGACTCGGCAGTATTTATGTTATGGGATAACATTTTATGAACATTTCGCGAAGCTCTCTCCCTTGAAGAGAGAAATGAATCGATCATCCCAGAGTTATAAGGTTCTCTAATATTCTATAAAGTCAGTGCGATTACCGCTCTCTCTCTCATCCGACTTTGTTGACAAATTTCTCTTTTACTCTGTTAAAATTATTCTTATCGCTGTTGTTGTTGTTGCTCTATCATTACGGTTACACGAATTTAAAAAAAAATTGACTTCAGAGTATAAACGTTATACGAGGATTAAAGTACTAACTATTTCTCAGCTGTTTGAGAGCAAGCGAGCGTTATGCAATAACGTTCTAATTAGGGGAGATGTACGATATATGAAACCGTGTCGGGAGAATCGCTGAATTCTTTTAATTACATCTCGACATACTCTCGTATCTATAGTTATTTATCTAATTACAATTTGCAAGTTAGATCGCAGGGACAAGTAAAAAAAAAAAGATATTGCAATGGACTCACATCAAGCGCTCTATTTTCTCCTATGCGCATGCCGTATTACGGATAACTGGTATCGTTACGTTACGATTGTGGTTGCGACGTTATTGCCGATTATATACGCGTTACCCACCACTGTGCGCACTGCGGCATGTTAATTGCTCGAGGTGAATTAAAGGCTCGATAATAATCGGACGGTGCTTCGCGAATATCGGTGGCGTGGCAATAAATCGGATCGCAGCACCTCTTTTCTTTCGATCGTCGTTCGATCGAGGGGAGCGTCCCGTTTGACCACGTTGTTGCGATGACCACAGCCGATCCCAGCGCAACCGGTGCCTAGAGATTCTCCTGCACCGGCTAAG
The DNA here is from genome assembly GCF_000956235.1 of Wasmannia auropunctata. Classification (NCBI taxonomy): domain Eukaryota; kingdom Metazoa; phylum Arthropoda; class Insecta; order Hymenoptera; family Formicidae; genus Wasmannia; species Wasmannia auropunctata. Next base: position 876,369 of record NW_012026888.1, read on the forward strand.
CGCTGTGAGTGGCTGTGATCAATTGCAACGTAGTCAAACGGATCTCACCCCTTTTCGAGTGCTTTGAGCCCCGAAGAAGTCCTCGCACGCGTCGAATCTCACACGTGTCTTGTTATGCGAGAATAAGAGAGAGAAGAATAAGAGATGAGCGCTCCCTTTCATCGCCATTGTACATACATATGATATATTAATGTATATTATATTGTCATATATAGGACACGCGAGAGCGGGCAAGAGATACGGATAGGTTAATTGTTATTAACGAAATTAAGCGCGACAAAGTGAGAGAGGCGTCTCGTTGCGTTTTCAAATGCCTGCGGGACAGGATAGTTAAACGACGAATATTGTCGACAGTTTTACTTTCCTTCGAGCAACTATCCATCGCTCCCTTTACTTAACTACTCCGGGCTGTAAACTCCTGTTTCCTAAGAGACGACTCTTTAACCACTCCGTTTCTACTTATTTCATTTTAAGTTCCGTGCACCGCAAACAGCGAAACCTTTATCGTTAAATCTGTCTCTCGTTCAGGAAATCGGACTGACGAGACACCGCGAGACAGCGGCGCGTTCATCATTCAGGTCACGGTCGCCCCGCCGTGTTCAATAATAAAATATACAGCACAAAAATGTGTCGATTGCTATACGCGACGATCCACACGCGACGAGGCAGCTCCAACTCTTGAGCGGTATCCCTCCGATTATCGAGGAGAGAAACGTTCCGTACCCAGAGACCTGTACCCACGTTAAATGTATACGCGAGAAAAACATCGCGGATGGCGATGTGATGTTGCGCATTTAAAACTCTTCTTATAGCGTTTATTACTTAGTAGATAAGACTAGAGCGACGTAGAAAAAAAAGCGCGCGTGTGTGTGCGTCTCCACCGTGAATGTAAATTTTTATAAAGTTTCAAAACGTTAACACGGCAGGTTGTTGTAGCCCCTCGCAGCAGTAAGGTAAAATCCCCGATTTGAACGAGCGATACGACTTAACAGTTAGACCGCTGCCTCGAGTCTCGGAAGAGAGACAGATATCTTTGTGACCGAGAACGTACAGACCGGTATGCGACTGTCGAATGTAAAAGAAGAAGAAAAAAAGCTGGGTCCGTGATCGCCGGGACGACACGACGATCGAGGACGAGAGAGAGGGTGCGCGCGTGCGTTCGCCGAGGCAGTTTGTCAAAATTGTCAGACGCGTCCGCGACTGATGACGAACGATATCCCGCATCCCACCCGATCGCATGATCGTCACTCTCTCTCTCTATCTTTGTCTCTCTCTCGCGCTTTACTTTCGATCGGTGAAGTCCTCGCGAGACGCGGGCGCAGCAGCGAAATAATAAGCGGGACACACGACCGCTGGTTTGTCGATTATTATCGCAAATATAACGCATTATTCCGTACCAAGTACGGCTAGAGCTATCTCAAATAATTTATTATAGGATTAGAAGGATAAAAAAAAAAAGAACAAAAAAAGAAAAGAGTCAACTGTAACGCGAGTAACGGAGCACGAACGAAGAAAGGCCTGCATCGACGACCATGTGACACCCTTCACACTTGCCGACCCACACCCTCCCCCTCCCTCCCGACCCATCCCGACTCGATCTTATATTTCCTCCCTTTCCTCCCGAGAGCACACACCCCCTCCCCTATACCCTCAAGAACAAAACAAAACAACATATTGTAATCTATTGTAGATTGTTGTAGATAAATTATACGGTTTGACCGTACATTGTTACTTTTTGTCGACAATATAAAATACACAGATATATAAGTAATTATCCTCGTTACGTCTTCTCGTTATTTCATTATACCCGCCCGTATGTTAGCAAGATGAGATATGTGATGTTATTTATGTTTTTTTAAATTATTTATTTTGTACAAAACAAAAATTACTTCGTAATATGATACATCGTAATGGACATGCAAAATATCTTTTAATGTGTGAAAATTGCTGATAATTAAAAAGATAAAATATATACAGAGTATACTTGATTTATCTTTATTTTGTACAAGGTAATAGTTAAATAATCTAAAAGATTTTAAGAGATAATTCTTTACATTAATTTAAAAAAAAAACTTTATATGACCATATGTTCAAAACGGCTTAGTTTTGAAGATACACAGTGTCAAAATTAAAGGAAAAATATTGTCTTTTTCAAAAATTTCGAAAACCATTTGGATTATATTAATGAAACTTTATATACGTTTAAAAGATAAGGAGGCTCATCTTTTGAGACCAAACATTATTTTTTTATTCACTCAGGGACGGACTTAAGAATAAGCATCAAATAAACACAGATTATAACTGCAAGGTTGCAACATTATAACATTCCAGTTATATTGCATAAATGTTACAATGTTACTGTATATTGCAGTCATAATCCGTGCTGTTGCTGAGCGGATATCCTAATAAACAGTATTTTTCGTTATTTAATACAATTGATAGCTCTCTTCTTTTAAATATCTATTTAATTTACGTTCTTGTCTTTCAAACGTTCACAAAGTTTCATCAAAATAACTCGAACAGTTTTTGAACGTTTTAAAAAATTGATGCAACTGATTTGGAGTTAGCAAACATACATACAAAAAATACTTATAGGTCGAATTGAGAACTTTCTCCTTTTTTGAAGTCGATTAAAAATGAAATTTTTCCCTTCAACTTTGACACTCTGTATCTTTGAGTAGTACTCTAAAAGATTTTAAGGTGATACACCTCACACTAGTTCAAAATGAAAAATTTTATGTGATCATATGTTTGAACTAAGTCGTACAAGCAACTCCCAAAATTATATTCCGTTATAAACAAGGAAAATTTAATATTTAGTGTTGAAGCCTGACTTATATGCAGTATTCTCTTCAAATATATTTATTAAGATATTATCAAATATATTTTTTAAGGCATATTTACGTAACACATCGCTTATTTTTTATGTATTAAAAGTATTAAAACGTAATTTAATCTCTTCCAATAAATCTACCAGTAAAATATAGCATTCTTTAATTTGAAAATGTAATCAAACTAGCTTGTTCATCGAAAACAGAGTTGATCTGCCAACGAAGAAAACATTATACAAACAAGGCTCAATTGATGCGAATTGCTTTTCAACCTTAAAATCTTTTAGAGTACTACTATCATCCTGTATCCAGAAACCATTTTGAATTAATGAGTAACACTAGGCGTACTGGGTGAGCCTACCACGTCAATAATTTCCGCTTTGACTTCCGGTTCTGTTTTTGGTAGAAGCGCCGGTGGTATCGTTAAAGTCTGAAATAAAAGGTATGTGATAAACGTAACAAATTCAAAATTACTATTACTTGAAATTATATCCAATTGATATTCGAAGAGATTCATATTGATAATCACCTTTCCTGGTGCTAGCGCTTCATATTGATGCCTTAAAGACTGTAACTCATAATCACATGTCGATAAAGCACTTCTCAATTCGTAATGTAAAACTATGTCGCTACGCAGTTCGTTAAATTGTTGACATATTTGCTCCGTTGGTGGTGGATTTAATTCTACAATGTAAATCAACAGTTTCCATTTTAATCCTCGATTTTGAAACTTTACAAGGGCAATATAAAAAATTGGAATTATAACCTCTTACCTAAACGCAATTCATTCAGCATTTGTTCAATGCCCTTCATTTTCTTCTGACCGAGACTACTTGGTAATTTGATTCTCTGAGAACGAAGAGTAACACCACTGTTCTTAAAATCGGGAAATTTAATTCCAGCTGATTCTACTGCCTGTAAATTTAAAAAAAAAAACATCATAAATGCCTTGATATAAATGTATCATTGTGCATAGAAAATAATTATACAACGTACATGAGAAGTGTCGGTTTTACTCGGTCTATTCCTAGAAGAGCTGCTGCTCTTTTTGGAAGATTTTCTCTCGCTCTTCCTGGGATCTGCTTGATGATCGGCCGCTGTAATCAATTTCTGCAGATCTTGCGTCTTTCTGTCTCTCTCCTTCTTCCTTTGCTCGATCTTACGCAATTCAGCCAGCAGAGTCTGTTCTTCCTCCACTTGTTCAGGCGTACGTTCGAACAGCTTTTTCAGCTGTTCCTTTCTGCGCTTCTCGTGTTCAGCATCAAAGGTATATACCTTGTCAGTGTGGGATTTTGCCTTTATCAATGCAGCACATACCTGATAGTACCTGGAGTGTGGATTTATTTTAAATGGCAAACGCATTCCAAAAAGCATATTCAAATCAAATAAATACACGTATACGTATCAACCTTACCTCTCTTTTAGGTCTTCTACAGATCTAGCGGGGAACTTGGTGCGATCCCATCTGTCTCTGATGATAATAAACCTAAGGTCAAACCTTCTGCACAAATCGAACAGATGGTCGGTCTCCGAGCGTGTCCAGCCGTTGGTCACCAAATGCTGTATGTACTCGGCATTCGTATATGTAGGGATAGGAACTTTCTTGTTGAATTTTGCGAAGGGATACTCCTTCCCGGCGTCGGCGACACGCCGCCAGTGTTTAAATTTCGCGTTGTCCGTGCGCGCCGGATTAGTAAACTCTACCCATCTCCATGGTCTGACTTTCTTCATACCGAGCTTGGCACGCACTTGCTTGTATCCCTTTGCGGTGTCGGTTGGAAACAACGGCGGCACATCGTTGTTGTCCTTGCAGAGGAGGGCGAACACCTCGCGGTGCATGCCCTCCGGACGTTTTGGCATTTTGTTGTAGTCATACCGTTTACGACTCTTTTTGTCGCTGCCCAATATCGACTCTTTCGTAAGTTCCGTAGTCGTCGGCACTTCAATATCCAGAATATCGCGCACGTCTGCCATCGTGACGACTACTAGTATTTTCTCCTGAAGATATTCTTTTTTTTTTTTTTTTTTACTTTTTGTTCCGCATCCGCCGGTCAGGTGGAATTTTGCGCCTGTAACCTCTTCTTTAGATTATACAGCGTCTGAATATTCCTATCATGTGAAGACACTTTACGTTTTTCGAGGTTAGCTTTCCTATCGTACAGGTTAACTTGCTTGCTTTAACGTCGTGTAACCAACTTTAATAAACAACCACATCACTTCTCGACTGCTTTGAGCGAGGAAATTTAAAAGGAAAGGATAAAATTACTGCAAAAGCTGCTGCAAATTACATTCGTCTGTAAAAATAATCTCTTGCATACAGATACACTTGTATCTACCTGCGACGACTGCGATTGCTGAGGGCTGCGAGATATATCGACTATCGAGTAAAGAACATATATCGATATATCACGTATCTATTATCTCAAAATGCCTGCACTAACGCCCCCTGAGGAAGTGGATGTAAACTACATAGCAACATTCACTTTTCGCGGGTATACAATTTGTGGTGCGTGTCCATGCTACATTCACCTTTCGAGACTGCTGGGGCTTTATTTTCAAAAAATTGCGCATTCGAAAATCATATCCTCTCTCAGATTACGGATACTATAATGCGTACTCGATACTATAAATTTTTGAAATATTATATTCATTTACAGAGTATAAATAAACAACACTAATATAGAATTTAAATTTCAATAAAACTCCACTGTTTATAAACTTATATAGTATTTATTTATACTCCAAATATAAAAGACTGTTTTAATATTTATGAAAAATATTGAGTAAATAAAGAAATGAAAAAATATCATTTTCATAAATTTATGTATCAAGATATACATTTTGACAAGAAAATTGTATGATGTAAGTATATTGATAGGGTCGAAACATTTACGTTTTATCTTGTTAGAAGATACAAATATCATCAGAATTCGAATTGTTTTTAAAGACGGCTTGTAGGAACACGTCGCTCTCATTGTAATCCAAATTTATACACATGTATATAAAATAGATTGCTGCACACATTTACTATTTCAAGATTAAAATAAGAAATAATTTATTCACTTACAGGTGATGCGCAGCAGCGGAATTTGAACGTTAATCTGTAACACACAAATAAATCCAAATTAAAACAGCGTCCGAAATAATTAATATTTAAAAAATGAATCGTTGAACGCATCAAATATTTTATTTATTTTTAAAACAAATATTTAGATAAAAAATTCTAATGCGGAAAATATTCACGCAATTACTGACAATGTAATCGCATATTTTAATTACTTGTCTGCGTTATATATTTATAAAAAAAATAATTGCACGATGAATCCTACAATCGCACGAAGTTCACTTGACGGATCTGTCATCGTATTATTCAATCGACATATTTTCTATACATTCATTATGCAGACAAATTAATTGAAACACGTAACGTAATTAGCAGTAATTGCAATTATTCTCTGTATCGTTCCTTAATTACATATCTGTTTATAAGAATTATCCAAAGGAATTTTATCAATAGAAAATCTATATGCCTCAGTATTAGCGAATCAGTTGTGTCGAGAGATTTTAAGGTGGTTAAATCCATTGTAGAACAACAATGACGAAATAATAATTATTCACCCGTGGTTGTTCCGCCGTTGCCCGATGCCTCCCAGGCCTCCTCCTCCGCTCTTGCAGTCACTCCTCTCCGTTGCCGATCCTCCGTTGGCGCTCATGGCCCTGCATCTGCATCACACACTCACACAACACTTACGCAAACACTCGTACGATACTCGCGGAAACTGCGATCGCGCGGCATCACACGAAGTACGAACGACATTAGCCGCGACATTAGACGCGTTCCGACACACACTGCCAGCACCGAAAATCTATAGTTCACGTTATGTATACTACAGGTTTTCAGTATCGACAATGATATCGGAACACGGCCTTTATCGCGCAGCGAGGAAAGAACGAATTAGGTACGAATTAAACAAATTACAGCAACAGATCGCGCTTGATCGCGCAGAGCCACGACTCGCTCGGCCAGCGTCGAACTCACAATGATGGAAACGACACACGTACGATACGACCGAGTCAAGTTAACGATTAATCGAAAGATCGATCTGCATACGCAATCGATCGTTCACTTAATTCGGCACTGTCCCCACGATGTATTTTGAAAGCTTAAATTACAATACCTTACGCTATCAACAAACAATCGATATACATACATATATATATATATATATACATACGGCTTCCCGTGTATCTCGATCCGACGACTCGCGTATTACTTCGCAACTTCAGAAATCGGAAATGACGGTCGCGGCGTTTTACATTCGAATCGGCGGGAAACGAATTTAATCTGATACATTGACTACCACTGGCCGTCGTTTATATATAAATGACACAATTTCATGAAAAATTTTTAAGAGGTTTAAACAAGAAATTTTTACTTAATTTTAACTTAATTTTTTTAGTTAAGTGTCTGTTAAATATTAATAAATCAATTAATCCAAATACTCATTTAACAGTGTTCATTTCCAACCGCGATCTCTGGTATATCGCTTGTTAATTAGAAATTAATTAGAGGCACCGTGATTATAACGACGTGCTTTCGTCGTGGTCTTTCCTTAAGGATATCGGGACATATACATATTCAAGATTTCTTTTTTTCTATTCTTCATTCTTTTTTTCTAAATATCGGTGCATCATGACTGACGGTTACTTGAGAAACGGTAATTATTCTCACAATGAACGTATATTTTTTAGGAGACAAACGTGTTGTCGTTTCGAATGTGCCTCGATACCTCTACAAATTTAAACGGCTATGCATTTCTGTTCTCGTGTGCATATGTACATGAAATTATTATTTCTGACTATTCTTCTAATCCAATAAAAATTTTCGAAACTAATACATCAAAGTATCAAACACACGTAATGAGATAAGAGGTGAAACGAATCAAAACTGAAGGGGATTTCAATTTCAAAAATTTTATTTATTGCAAATTTCTTTTGCTATTTATAAGTAAGATGAGCAAATCTGCGGTTATCAATTATCATGTCATCAAAAACATATGTAGACGAATTTATAATGCTTGAATTTTTAGATATAATACACATGCCATAAGTACGACCGTAATTGCAATATCTTAATATTGCAATATCTTAATATTAAATAATATTAAATTAAGCACATGCTTATAACAATTGTATATATACATACAATAAAAACTTGTATTATTAAATGTCATTATCTATTATTAAATCATTTTCACTTACGCCATAATTATCTTATTGTACGATGTATTTCATACATTCACGCTATAAATATTAACTCATAAAAATACATAAAATACATAATATAAATTTTTATTGAGGTCGCATGATATCAATACTTTGAGGAGCCGTAATATCAAGTAAATTGATAGTATCAGGCGACCGATAATTTGTGGAATGTGACGGAACAGATAATCCCTGATTATCCGCCTTCTCCAAGTTGAAAAATTTACACTTTACAATATACCAGAAGCTCTGTACAATGTTTTTAATTAATCCTGCAAATTAAGATAATTTAATAACCCTTTTTATATTAAATTTAGTTCGCAAAAAACTCGCAACTTATTTGCAAATTTACCTACCGCTTGTAACAAATATACCACCTACAGTGGCACATAGTTTCACTAAAAACTGAAAAATTGTATCACGTTCCTGAGTTACTTTGATCTTGAGCGCACTCATATCGTATTTGAAAAAAATTCCGGGTATTCCATGAGATCCCTTATGATGATCGATTGGTCTCTGATGATCTTTGACGCTATATTGGTACGTTTTAGATGTACTTAGTAATGTTCTAATATCTGTAGGAACAACCTCAACGAAATACTGATAAAGCATCATATCTGAAAGAAAAATCATCATGTGGAACGTCATATGCTAACTTGTTTCTGAAATCTTGGGAACAAGAAGGCAAACTTACTGTTATCTGCAATCTTCTCATCCCCTTCAAGGGGATGCACAATACCCGGACTAGGTCCACCAAATGAAAATCTATTGATTCTGTGCGTGAAGTTATAATCCCGATCTGTCATAAACGCAGATATGTGTATATGACCGTGTGGCACAGATAACGATTTTCCCGCAGTTATATGGAAGTTACCCGCTACTTTATTAACGTTTAGACTACCGTAAACACGGCAGGCATTTGGTGCGTAATCTGGTTCAGACGACCTAAATGGCATAAAAAGGTTATGTATACACAAGCGTCAAGCAATGATACATCTGCGATTTTCAACAAATATCACAGATTTACAAATTGTTAGGTTAGTTCACACATACCGCTTTGGCATCTCACTGTAAAGAGTAACTTGATTGGACTTCCAGAGCAGTTCATGAATAGCGTGATACTCTTCTCTTAAATAGGAATTCATATGCTTTAAAGCTTCGAAATGTGCCCTTTGTTCTGCCGTTAATTCCCACCACGTATCCTCTTCCTTCAAAGAATCAAAATCTATCATATGCTGATTCGTAGAGTCTAAAACATCAGCACCGATGCGACCACATGGCATTGCCACTGTTACATCAATATTGATTTGCAGTTTTGCATCAATTTCGGTATCCGGCTCAAATTTGAATTGTAATCTGCTGTCGAGATAATAGCTCGTCTCAGCTATTATCAAATACGCAATGATAAGAAATGTAAAAATAGAAACTGAAACACAGAGAACCAGATTATTAATCGGAGTGAGTAAAAATAAAAGCATAGCTAAGTACAATACATATACAGTAATATATATAATAAAAATATATATATATGTATATATATATATATATATATATTATCTTTAACATAAATATTTTACTAATATCTATCAACTCACAAGTTCCCCCAACTGCAGTTTTGTCAACATATAACTCAGGAACTTTCGGGAATGCATCCAGTTCCTTAACTGTCTTAACATTAACGTGTCGTCGCCTCAACATTTTTACAACTTATTTGCGTATATTCACAAATTATTTCATGATATTACAACTAACCTATAAAAAGTGGTATTTGCTTAGAAAAAATCTAGAGACAAGTAACAGTTCGAGATTTACCTCTAGCACTGCGTTTATCACCATATTCACTACATATCTAAATCTCAGTTAAATAAAAAAGCGCAGTACTTTGTGCATTTTTTGACACGTGGGTATCATGTACATTTTGACACGTCTCCTCTACACAAGAAATATGAAACATACGAAACAGACGAGACGAGCCAATGCCAAAGCTATAAAAATATTACAGCCGCGATTTTGCATATAGAAAGATGGCGCCACAATATACTTACATCACTTCATAAAATTATGTATTATAGCTACGCATATTTAAAAATATTTAACATTTTATATATTTTACACAAGTATTTCGATAAACATTATGACCTGTGCGTTCGAACATTTCGATCTAAAGTTCTATCTAAACTATTTAAATAAGCCTAAATATTAAATCTTCTAAAGAATAAAGTGGCTAGATGAAAATGTACATATTACCTATTCCTACAACTTTTAGTTCTCTTAAAAGTTCATATTTATTATAAATCAATGTATGATGCAAAAAAATTTAGTACAGTATAAAGATAGAATTGCGAAATGATCTTTCGTATAAAAGAAAATTAATCTTAATGGAAAAGCTTGTGACTGTTAATAATTTAAGAATTTCATTGTCTCATATAATACAAATAAGGATTTTGTAATTTCAGAAATAAAGACATTAGATATTTTAAAAATATTCGAACTATGAAAATGTGCCAAACGTATGAATAAATTTGTGGCCCTGATAAGGGCCGTTGGTCTTGAGAGGAATGATTCACTTGGAGCTGGTGTACTTGGTGACGGCCTTGGTGCCTTCACTCACGGCGTGCTTTGCCAGTTCTCCGGGCAGCAAAAGCCTGACAGCAGTTTGGATCTCCCGAGAGGTGATGGTTGAGCGTTTGTTGTAGTGAGCCAAACGGGATGCCTCGGCGGCGATACGCTCGAAGACATCGTTGACAAAGCTATTCATTATGCTCATAGCTTTGCTGGAGATTCCGGTGTCCGGATGGACCTGCTTCAGTACTTTATAGATGTAGATAGCGTAGCTCTCCTTCCTCTTCCTTTTCTTCTTCTTGTCGGTCTTGCTGATGTTCTTCTGGGCCTTTCCAGCCTTCTTCACCGCTTTGCCGCTCGCCTTCGGTGGCATGATGCTTCGGAGTCTTCGTAAAGTGCCGCGTGAGCAATCGCTGAGACGGAACTTCGAAAAGTGACCGGCCTCGCTTAGCGCAGTCTATATATACAGTTCAGCGACAGCGACGGCGCTCCAATCGCGTGACGCGACGCAGCCAATCGTGGCGCTCTCGGCGTCCCATTGGATGCGTGCAGCTGCGGCAATATGGTATAAATAGTCGGCGAAAGGCTTCCGGAGCCACACTCCGACTTCGGACGTTTTACCCATCGTTTCTGTGTACTCATCGTTCGCTGACCGCAAACATGTCTGGCCGTGGCAAAGGTGGCAAGGCTAAGGGAAAGGCGAAGTCGCGCTCTAATCGCGCCGGACTGCAATTCCCCGTTGGACGTATCCATAGACTTTTGCGAAAGGGAAATTATGCCGAGCGCGTCGGCGCTGGCGCCCCGGTCTATCTTGCCGCGGTGATGGAATACCTCGCTGCTGAGGTATTGGAGTTGGCAGGAAACGCCGCTCGCGACAACAAGAAGACCAGGATCATTCCCAGGCACTTACAGCTTGCCATACGCAATGACGAGGAATTGAACAAACTGCTCTCTGGCGTTACCATTGCTCAGGGTGGTGTACTGCCGAACATTCAAGCAGTCTTGCTGCCAAAGAAGACCGAGAAAAAAGCTTAACTGCAGAACAGCAATTACAAACGGCCCTTTTTAGGGCCACTAATTTTTTCATACGAGGAATATTTCTTTTGCAATTTTATTTTTACTACCTACATATATATATAATTAACCTCTATTTGATTTTTATATATCTAACAGCGTAAACAATTTATTAAAAATGTTCTTTATCGTTCAATTTAATCTTACTACTATAATAAAACAAATTATACGAAAGTATATATTTCAAAATACGTAGTATATTTGTCTGAATCTCGAGGAATTGCACGCGTTATATAGAATACATTATTGCAAACTATATCTAGAATTTTAAGATTGTAATGTGCAATTAGTTTTTTTTTTTTAACATTTAAGTTAATACGAGAATGCATCATTGTAAAAAATACGTTTAAACTTTAAAAAATACATTACGATAAATCTTTAAATTATGAAGAGAGTATCTTTTGAGACACGCGTTTAAAAAAAACGTGAGAGAAGTAACGTTAAATAAAATATTTGTGTGAAACTTATACGAATATATATATATTTATTATTCTGCATTTTGAAAGTACAATGTTCTTACTTGAACTTTAAATCTTAAAATATCTTTTCGAATATATCTTGCTTTCCGAAACTTATCTAACGTATTTAACATATTTTGTAACTGTAAGAGGAAAGACTATCACTCGCGATAAAACGATTTATTTAAAAAGAATCAATTAAAAGATTAAATAAATTCTGAAATTATTTCAAACTACTTAATGTCTTAGTTTATTAATGATTGCCAAATATTTTCGAAAAAATTCCTTTCAATCTTTTGAACTGTATCTTTATTTCTAAAATTTTACCTACATGGTCAATAATTTTATATAAAATTACATCTAATCTTCAAATAAATTTTAAGATTAAATTATAGGAAAGGAAGTGTAAAGACTTTTATTGATATTAATATATATTATATAATTATTATGTATGACAACTTCAGATATAATTGTTTATTTTAAAATTGACATTTCGTACACATAATTGATTTGATAATCATGATGCGAATTAATCACAATAAAGGAAAACAATCAAATATCAACTTATACAGACAGAGATCGCTTGGAGTAGTGGTTAAAGTCTACGGCGTATGGCGGTTGACCACCTTCGCTGACCCAAACCGATCCGTTTTCACCCTTCTGGATGAGATCTAACATTGCAGGTGCCACATTATCCGTTGTCTGTGTTGGATAATCTGCCATCTCGTTGACCTCACTGCCTATCACTGCACGGACAGAGTCACAAAGCTTCTCGCTTATGTTTGCGACCAACGCTGTGAATGTAACGCCCGGGCACATGATAATAACTCGCACTCCGGTCTTGTCGTACATACTTGCCAGAGACTTGCTGAATCCCAGGACGGCATATTTCGAAGCGGAATATATTGGCAGAAAATAAGCTTCGTGCAATCCAACTACGGATGCAATATTCACGATTACACCGCCCTTGCCGCCCTTATGCTTTCCCATATAGTCGAATGCCAACATAGAGGCACGAATTAGCGCCTTGACGTTCAGATCGATCGTCTCGTCCAAATACTTGTCGTTCAACATACCGGCGTTGTTGATAAGAATATCAAGCCCTTCGAATGAATCGACGACTTTCTTGAACGTTTTCTCCAAATCGTCAATCTTCGTCACGTCACAGGCGATGAAGACGGCATGGCCCTTTCCAAATTCGTTCTCCAACGTAGACACCGCATTCTGGCCGTCCGATGTTGGTAGGTCGACCACGGCAACTCTCTTTGCACCATTGCGAAGCAGTATTTCGGCGTACTTGTAGCCTAATCCGCGAGCTGCTCCAGTGATCATAACAGTTTTATTCTGTACGTCGTACAACATTATGCTGATTTCTTGAAACTGTTAATAAGACAGCGCAATGATTTATACTGTCTATAAATAGAATACATCCACTTTAATATTCCTTCTTATCACGCCTGCTCTTGACGACGATTCGTCAGCAAACTTGCTGGTGGGAAATATCGAAGTCTCTGAGTGTTTACTTAAAACATTTTTATATTATCTGACGGAAAAATTTGAAAAAAAGTACAGTTTTAATTACAGTTTTTAAATTCAAATATACGTATGTATAATGTTATAAATAAAAATATTAAATATTCCATATTACAGATTATTATTATTTCATACTACAATTTATTAAAAATATCTTTATTACATCTTTACTTTTTCTTATTTTATTAAAATAAAGAAAATATTTCGTGCATAATTCTACGCCGCTCAGAAATGACTATTAGGTATGGTACTGAAAGGTATGGTAAAAAGGACTTAATTAAATATTTAGAATGATTGATCAACAAAAGAGAGAATGAATTTGGAAAAATTTTGTGTGATTACATATACTAGGAATGTCATAAAGTCCAGCTGTTCAATTTGTCAAACATTTGTCGAATAAATTTCTGGCTTAATCTAGAAGCAAACAGGATACCGATTATGACACCTACGATCATGTCTCTGCAATATCATTCGTAACATACGTACATTAAAAAATAAAGATAAGATATAATAATTTAAAAAAAGAGAAAAATTACAATGGATATCAACGTCTATATATTGAAACACCAAATAAGAATATGAATTTTAGTTCTCGTAAAATTTCTCGAAATTTCTGACAACATTATAATCATCACAATGATCATGATCCTAATTATAAGTTGAACGATTTTTGCGTCAGAATATTTTATGATTTGCTATTTGATACATTTTTACTCCGCTATTTTTTTTTATCTTTGTAACATTTATATAATACTTTTATGAAAAATATTTAAATACATGAATTCAAATATATTTACATAAAAATGTACGTAAAATATAATATATATGAAAATTATATATTATATTTATATTTTAATAATAATTTAATACTAATTTAATATTTATATACTTATATTTTAATTTATTATAACACATTAATATAATATTAATGTGTTAATTATGTTTTAATCCTTAATACACATGAAAAATATTTTCCGATCCCTTTCTATACATGAATCGTTCGAATATGAGTTAATTTTTCTTTGACAAATATAAATGTTATATATCAATGTTGTAACATTATAACTATAATCAGCACGAATAAGAGAAATACACTTTTTCATAAAAAATTAAAACTCTAAATAAAAATGATTTAAAGAAAAGTATGTTCCTTATCTTAAAGTTGACATTCCAAAATACAAAAAAAAAACAAAGTTCAAATGTTGGCTGTCTAAAAAATTGAATTAATCAGTATAACCTGATAATGATGTTTTTTAATATGCACGAATGGATATATAAATTGATATCAAATCTATTTTATTTATTTTAATACATTAAATTTTAAGATAGGAAGTATAAGGACTTTTATATTAACCATATTAATGTAACACCATAATATTAATTATCATAAATATCAATTCAGTTATAATATCATTATTTCTTTAAAATTGACATAATTTCGAACACAATTGATTTAACCGTCATAGTAAATTAATCAAAACAAAGAAAGACAATCAAATAATAACTGATATAGGCAGAGATTGCTTAGGTATAAAGAGGAAAATCCGCAGCGTATGGCGGTTGATTATCTTTGCTGACTCAAACCGCTCCGTTTTTACCCTTCTGTATGAGATCTATCATCACAAGTACTACATTGTCGGTTGTCTGTAGCACATAATTCTCCAAATCGTCGTCTTGCAAAGCGCGAATAGAGTCGTAAGTCTTATCATTGACATTTGTGACCAACGATGTTACCGCCCGGGCATGATAACAATTCGCACCCCGGTCTTGTCGTACATACCAGCCAGAGACCGGCTGAATCCTATAACGGCATATGTTTCGAAGCGGTATACATTGGCAGATAATAAATTGGGTCCAATCCAGCCACGGATGCAACGTTCATGATTACACCGCCTTTGCCGCCTTTATGCTTTCCCAAGTAGTCGAATGCCAGCATAGAGCCGCGAATTAATGCCTTGACATTGAGATCGATCATTTCCTCCCAATGTACGTCGTTTAACATATCAGTTGTTGATAAGAATATCAAGACCTTCGAATGTATCGACGACTTTCTTGAAAGCTTTCACCAAATCGTCAGCCTTCGTCACGTCGCAGGCAATGAAGATTGCACGACCCTTTCCAAATTCATTCTCCAAAGTAGTAGCTGCATCCTGGCCATTCGATGTTGGCAGGTCGACCACGGCAACACTTCTTGCATCATTGCGAAGCAATACTTCGGCGTACTTGTAGCCTATTCCGCCAGCTGCTCCAGTAATCATTACAGTTTTATTCTGTACGTCATACATTATGCTGATTTCTGGAAGCTTTCAATCAGCTTTCAATCATAATCGATTCTTATATTATCGTCTTTAAAGCGCGCTCTATCCTTGTTTTATGTTTAATGAATGATAAAGATAGAATGACGCGAACGCGCCTTATTACATAAATATAATCTCAAGATGTCATAAACCAATCACAACAAGAGCGATATTAATTGGCAGTTGAAACCGACTTAAAATAAAAACGGGCAATAAATACTACTCTCATTTCAAGATCATTTTAAGTAAGTGCGTAGTGATCATATTAAGATGCTATTATAACTCTGCGATTAATTTACGTTAAGACTATATTAATATTCGTATCGTCTGTAATTAGTTATAATAGTTATATACAATTTTTTTAAATACATAACTTTATAAATATTTTTTAAAGATGTAAAGTGATGTAAGAATCACTTAATAATTTTTGTATGCTTGTAAAATTAGCTCATTGTAAAATTAACGCAAATGAACAACCCATCATGTGTAGAAAAGAACCAGAAAATCAGTGTATACTAAAAGCTAGTCAGGTTAATCATATTTCATTTCTGTTTATCACAGATATGATCAATTTAATGATACCACTGTTTATTTTTAAATTGACATTCCATACACATATATAATTGATTTGGTGTTCGCCATGTAAATTAATTAACATAAAGTAATAGAATTATATGAGAAGTGCAATATCAACTTATACAGGCAGAGATCGCTTGCAATAATGGGGAAAATCCACGGCGTATGGCGGTTGATCACCTTCGCTGACCCAAGCCGCTCCGTTTTTACCCTTCTGAATAAGATCTAACATCGCAAGTGCTACGTTATCCGTTGTCTGCTTCGGATGTGTCTCCAAATCATCGTCAGGCTCACCTTTCAAAGCGCGGATGGATTTACAAAATTTTTGGTTGATATTTGCGACCAAAGTTGTTGCTGTAACACCCGGGCACATGACTACAACTCGCACTCCACTCTTGTCGTAAACATTTGCCAAAGACTGGCTGAATCCTAGAACGGCATATTTCGAAGCGGTATATACTGGCAGAAATTTAGCTGGGACCAATCCAGCCACGGAAGAAATATTCACGATTACACCGCCCTTGCCGCCTTTATGCTTTCCCATGTAGTCGAATGCCAACATAGAGCCGCGAATTAGTGCCTTCACATTGAGATCGATCGTTTCTTCCCAATAGTTATCGTTCAATATCCCAGCATTGTTGATAAGAATATCAAGTCCCTCGAATGCGTCAACAATCTTCCTGAATGCCTTCTCGAAATCGTCAGCTTTTGTCACGTCGCAGACGATGAAGATGACACGGTTCTTCCCAAATTCGTTTTGCAAAGTAGCCACCGCATTCTGACCGTTCGACGTTGGCAGATCGACCACGGCAATACTTCTTGCACCATTGCGAAGCAGTATTTCGGCGTATTTGTAACCTATTCCGCCAGCTGCTCCAGTGATCATTACAGTTTTATTCTGTACGTCATACATTATGCTGATTTCTGGAAGCCTTCAATCAGACGTAAGATACTTTAATAAGATTCAGCGAGATATGAGGTTCTTTAGCGAATCGCAATTCTACACTGTCAGTAAATAAAGCCCATCCAATTTAATATTTCCTCTTATCGCCCCTATTTTCGTCAACAATTTGTTAGCAAACTTGGTAGGAAAAAATAAGCCTCTTTTATTTACAAAACTCACACTTGTATTTCGTTATCTTGTTAAAGATAAAGTTAACCAAGTACAGGTATAATTCTACTGTAAACATTTAAATATATTGTATATTTAAGTTATAATTAAAAATATCAAGTATATACTGTACTAAAAATATTTCGTTGATAATATCTTTATTAAATGTTTGTTTATCATATCTTTATTAATTTTTTCTTATTTTATTAAAATAAAAAAAATTCCAAAGCGTATAATCTTGTGCTGCTGAAAAATTACTAGGTATTATACTGAAAAATGCAGTGATGAGTGACTTAATCGAATATTCAGAATTGATCGATCAAAACAATTTAAAGAAGAGGAAAAATTGAAAAGTTTTGTATAATTACATTAAATAAGAATATTATAAAATCAAGCTATTTAATTTATTAAACTTGCTGATAAACGAATTTCCGGCTTAATCTACAAAGAAATATGACGCCGATTACGACGCCTACGATCTTGCTTTTGCAACATCAGTCCCACAGTACACATGCAAAAAGAAAAATAAAGATAAGATAAAGATGTAATAAAAAAAAATATTCTAATAGATATAGACATCATCCACATATTAAAACGCCAAGAAAAAATACGAATTTTACACAGTTCATCATTTTTCCGACTTTAAATTCAATTTTCGATGTGTTCCCGACATGTGACGTAATTTTAACTAGCATCATTAAATTCCTCATCTCAAAAATGATAAGAAACGATGTCAATTTTACTTTCCGAAGTAAAAATCTTTTAATAACATTCTTCTTTCACGTTAAAATTACAATCATAATTATTAGCCCTTTTTACAAAAAGAATAATATTTTTGCATCAGAATATTTTATTATTTATTAATTGTTACATTTTTATCCCGCCACAAATATATTTGTAGTACTTTTACGTTACACTTTTACGTAAGATAATTCACGAGAACACTTAAGTACCTTTTTGGAATAACGAAATAATGTTAATAAATGAAATTAATTAAATTAATATTTATGTTTTAAAGAACTTTATTTACTTTACCAAATAAAAAATTTAACTTTCGATATTCCATATTATTACAAAAAAAATGATGAAGCTACATTTTACAAAAGTGACATGTTCTATGTATGTATTTATCAGATAGTATTTATCAGATGCTACCTTAGTGCCTTCTAGAGAAACTGCCGCAATTAAATAGTATGATGCAATAGAAACTTGTATATGTTTTGCTTATCTACAGTACACAATCGAGTTTAAGATATTAAAACAAGTGTGAAAACAGGAACTGAGAAAATTGATATCATAAAAACATAATAATATTGCAAACAGCAAATTAAGATAAAGAGCATTTCACGAATTTAAAATATTTAGATTTATATAAAACGTACAATCAAAATTTTAACTCATAAAATCATTTTAATAAAGCACGAAAAATTGCTTTGGATTTTACTGCCATCTTCTCCTTAAGTTTTATGCGAAAATGTCACTGCAATTTGTAACAATACGTATATGTACGCATATAACAATTTTACAAAATATAAACTGTATCGGCCACATGACTTCCATGATACACTCAAAACTGTATATTATTTATCCGGTTTTATAGTAATTAAACATCTAACTACAGACGTTATTATGCAAGAAATATTATAAAGATATATTTTACAACCTGGATTTTTTAATTTTTCCAATTCTTTTTTGAAGCTTGCACCGAAGTTTTTTTGACGTTGATAGTTCCGTAACTAGGTATTTATCGCACACGTTTGTGCAGAACAGCCAGTTCTTCCAACTACTTGTCTTCACCCAAGTCGTCTTATACTTTTATGCAGATACATTTAAATGCATATGCACATTAAAAATCTCTGTGGTTGATATTCACAATCCGTTCTTATGTCAAGACAATCTTCAGTAATGTTTTAAGAGGCTATTACAGCTCTTGTGGTTGGTTTAATGTCGTTTATGACATCTTAAAACTGTAATTAAGATAATCTTATATAAGAATCGATTATGAATAGCTGTCTCCTGTAAAAATCTTACAAACTTAAAGTTTACACTTGAAAGCAAAATAAACTTTTCGAATTTATATTTGAATGTAGTTTTCATTCAGCTTAAATTATATTATATTTCCTAAGTTATTTATATAAATGGGCGAATTAAATTGTGTAAAAATTGTAGAGTATTCTTATTTTTCAATTAAACCAGAATCCAATAATTGAAACTGATGTTATATAATGATTTGTCTTAAACATGTACATTAAAATGCTTATTTATAATCTAAAACATAGCATATATTAAAACAGGATACTATGTAATGCATGTTATTTTATAAATTCATTCAGTTTGATAAAACTATTATATATAAATAGAATATTGATGACATCAGAATTATATAGAGAAACATCAATTCAATACATATTAGTAAGATATACATACTATTGATGTTATAGACATATTCTCATAAACGTTTTAAAAATCTAACAATCGGTATATATTTTTAAGAAATAATACAGATATACAGAAAAATGAATGTTAAATTCAATTACATAGCTGAAAACAATATTCCTAACGTTAAGTTACAATTCTTTCACACTACAGATGCTACACTATTGTACTGCGGCGGTGTCGTTGATTGGCTATTGGCGTAGGGGAGGGGATAGGTCTGTCGGTGCGACTATATAAGAGCGGCCCGGCGGAAGTTCGAGCAGCATTCGAGTATAGCCTTCGTTCGTAGCGTGTTCTATCGTAATTCAAGATGACTGGTCGTGGCAAGGGAGGAAAGGGATTGGGAAAAGGAGGAGCGAAGCGCCATAGGAAGGTTTTGCGTGATAACATCCAAGGCATCACCAAGCCGGCTATTCGTCGATTGGCCAGACGTGGCGGTGTCAAGCGTATTTCTGGCTTGATATACGAGGAGACCAGAGGTGTCCTGAAAGTCTTTCTGGAAAACGTCATTCGCGATGCTGTAACCTACACCGAGCACGCCAAAAGGAAGACCGTAACAGCTATGGACGTGGTCTATGCTCTGAAACGCCAAGGAAGAACCCTATACGGCTTTGGTGGTTAAATGCGATTCATCACTTGTCAAGATCAAATCAACGGCCCTTTTCAGGGCCAACAATTTTTAACACGGTGGAATTTTCTCTGAAAAGCATACTTTCACAAAATACGTATTATAAAAGTAGATTTTGAAAATTAAACTTTTGTCAATAAAATAAATTTACTTAAGATATTTTACGAGTACACAATTCCTGACAAAATGTTACATATTTTTATGGAACGGTTTCAGATGTTTTAATTTGCATACATTTTCTTTAGTTATTTAACATCGAGTTAAAGATCACAGATGGCAACACGTTCCAATCTTTGGTCCGCAAAATATTGAAATGCGCGTGTACACAACTTCAAGTGACCAGTATTTGACGTACCTAAATTTCTACATTCACGTCGCATGTTTAACGTGACATTGATAGCTCATTCATTGTTACGTACTATGTCAGTACGTAACTTTCATTGCTACTAGTATAAAAATAAAAACAGAAGCGAGCGTTCGATTTTGAGTGCTGAAATACGCAAATATGTAAATAAAAAAAGCCTACTCTACAATAGTAGCCGTAATAATTGATCATTGTCGATTATTCTCTTCACATTCAACTACAGTTGGTTTATTTTTACGGCTTACGGCTATTGTAGGATAGGCTATGATGACCAGTGGCATAGGAAAAACCTAACCTAAACAGTAAACAAATCAACATTCTAAATTTGTCACTGCTTATATTATTGTTTTACGTTTTGTATTGTAATTGATTGATTTGCTTACTGCTTACGTTTTTATGATTAATTTACGATTTATCTTTTTTTTTGTGTTACTAGCTTAAAAATCAGAAGAAATTGCAATCAGTCGATTCTATTAAAATAAACGTACCAGTGACTGAACATTTACAGACGTATCTACAATATCTGAACACGTACACAAAATTTATTAATCTCAAATACTTTTTTATTACATCAAAGTTTAATTGGAAAAATATTTAAAGGTTGCAATTAAATTATAATATGAAAAAAAGCATTTAAAAATAAGTTGTGTGTATGTACGGGTTCAGATAGATATATTGTTTATTCACTGACACGTTTACCTCAATTATCTAATACGTAAAAGAGTCAGAGAATCTTCGAGAAGAACAAAGGCGAGGAAATGTGATTAAAAATGCTTTAACAAATTGTGAGACTTGAAGGCATATATAGGATCATATGGACGATATAATGCGAAATACGTATTGTGTATTAGTGGAGGATACTCATCAGAAAGATCATTTTTCAGAAATGGAACATTAATTAATGCACCAACGAGTTTGTTGTTTAAGGAATTTGATTTGAACATATATAATATATTCCCCAAAAATTTCAAAGATAATAACAGTAATTTTTCGAACAAAATAACGTAAGTGGAATAAGAGAGATCAGGAAACAATGCAGTTTTTTTTTTTAGTAAAATTAGTCGAAAGATATGTACATATGCTTAAGATTGTTTTATAAATTATAATATACGATAAGAAAAATATAATATATATAATAAAAATTATATGTATATTGCACTTATTACAGATTTATATACTGTATATTCATTTTATATTATAAATGTGTGTAAAATACAGTAAAATAAATGAATTGTAATTTTTTAAATGTGTACTTTTCAAGCAAAATAATTTTAAATATGAATGTAAATATATTTGATTTTTTTCGTATTTAATTAAGCTACATTTTACTAGGCACTTTTCTGTATAAGTGTTTTGCATAGAAATATAACAAAGATAATTCTTAATATTATGAATCTGTTTCTTAAACTGCAGTGGGTTTGAATAGCAAATCTACATTATTACTTATAATAGTAAATATATTAATCTAACACCATGCATATATATAATATGAATAAAGGAATACACATTTGTATTATATGATACTATTTTATGTACTTTATTACGAACGAGAATGTTGACACATAAATAGGTATGTACATCACATTATTTTTCTATATCGTAAATTTCGTCCATATATTCTATGCTCAATAAAAAAAATCTGTTAATAGATTTTCATTCATTTCTCGTTTTATATATCAATAATTTTTTTAAATTTGATTAAATAAAATCCAAAATCAATTTGTATGTATATATACATAGTTAAAAAATTCGAATAATTCCTTGCAAGCAAGCAAAATAACAAGAAAATTATCTCAATATATATTCAATTATTATACTAATTTAATTCTAATTAATTAAATACTTGCACGAAACCTACGGAAAATGTATAATATTCCGAAATATTATATATAAGTCGAAGGTAATCGTACGTAAATGAATTTTTTAACTATGACTACATCAGATTGAAGAAATTTTTGAATATTTCTAACTCCATATTCTTTTATTTATTTTCTCTTTTCTATAACATTGGATTATTGGAAAGATTATAAAAAAAATGAATATATCCGTCAAATGTAAGGAAACAAGATAAAAATTTGGAATAAAATATATTATAAAATTTAATATCTTCGAGTGTAATAAACGTTTTATAAAAAACTTAGTTTCATTTCTAATGCTTAATCTTTCTAGAAAATAAATTATATATTTATTAATGGCAAGTGAAAACAAAAAATGAAATGATAAAACATTGCATCTCTTTTAGAAACACAATGTGCAAAATACAAATGTCCCAATAAATTCAATAAACATTGATGATGCATCTGAAGAATCATTTTCCGATATTATCAAACTGATACACGAGAATTGGTAAATATTCTAGCAGTGATCATGAGACTGACAATGAGCTAATATTGATGATAATGAAATCGAGTGATAAGAAAATACGCTGAAATTGGTTAATTCTTTGTAGTCTAATGCAGTAAAAAAAATTAAACTGAATATTAAAGTGTAGTTAAAAAGAAAAAAATACTTAATGTTATCTGTACAAAGTGAATTGTTTGCATGTATAAAGACACATGTATAAGTTTTGCCCGTATTACTAGACGTAAACATAAATATCTATAAATATTGAAATAAATTTTATGTTAAGTCAAGAGGATAAAATACGAATTGCGAGTTTTTCGAGTTTGTTCCTCGTTAAAAATATTTTCGGCCCTGAAAAGGGCCATTACAACTGTAGCGAGTATATCCTTCGCAGAACAATTATTTCTTCGCTGCGGCCTTCACGGTCTTCGATGCCGTGGCTTTCTTCGGCTTGGGCGTCTTGGTCTTCGCCGCGGGTGCTTTCACGGCCTTCTTAGCCTTCGATGGTGACTTAGGCTCCGCGGCAGCTCTGCCCTTCTTCGCGGCAGTTTTCGCGACGGTCTTCTGAGCGGGCTTCTTCGGGCTCGCCGGGGCTTTCTTAGCGGCAGCCTTCTTCGCGGCAGCTGGTTTCCGCGTGGTCTTCTCTGCCCGCGAGTCCTTCTTCGCGCCCGCCTTCAGTATTTCCGAGTGAACCAACGAAGAACGTTGCGTCTTCCCCTTGGCCTTGGTGGGCTTCGGCTTGTCCACGGACAGTTTGAAGGAGCCGGTGGCGCCCTTGCCCTTGGTCTGCACGACAGCACCCGCGGAGACGGCGGTCTTGAGGTATCGCTTGATGTACGGAGCGACCTTCTCGCCATCCATCTTGTAGGTCGACACGACGTACTTCTTGATCGCCTGGAAGGATGAGCCCTTACGATCTTTCAGCTCCTTAATGGCAGCCGTCACCATCTCGGAGGTTGGCGGATGCGACGAGACCTTCTTCTGCTGCGACTTAGCCTTACTCTTGCTAGCCTTCTTAGCGGGGGTGGCATTGCTCTCGGCGGCCTCGACGGCTGCGTTTCCACTGACCTTGTCGTCCATCTTCAGCGAATATGCGCTTGGCGTCCAAAACGAATCGTTCCACAAAAACGTCTCTCAATATCCCACAGAATGCAGAACAGTCAGATTGCTGATTGCGTCCATACCCGCGCTGGCGCGCTTTAGTACCTAGCGCGCGGACCATGGAGAGAGACCTACCCAATATGTCGACCCGTTAGTTTGACGCAAAGCAACGGAGCGGTAAACGTACTTCGACTTTGCAACGTTATTTCTGCGAAATTAAAATCGATAGGAATACGCGGAGCATATTAGCACGTAGCCACGTGTATACGATTTTGTTTTCAGGTCCGTTAAACGGTTCCGCGATCGCGGGCCGCCGTCCACAATGTAATTTCGACGCTCATCTATTTTCGCGCTGATAGCATAGCCCATGGAAAAACATAAAAACTGAGCCTTTCCCGGAATATTTTTGATGTTGCCTCTCTAGAAAAATGTGCCGACGAAACGGCCTCAAATCGTCGATTAATAATTCCCGCCCGATAACGGCTTGCATCGCGAAAATAAGAAGATTAATTCGCGGCCTCTCGGGATACGCGCGATCGTGAGGTGCATCAGGCAAAATGGCCTTGTTACTTCGTGGCTTAATGGTATATAATGCAAATCGATGGATCCTACGATTTTTAATTTTCATTATCGTCCGCACTGAAATTTACAACGAACGCGATAAATCATTTGTAAAATTAATCCTGGGATGCTTGTCCTGGCCGAGTTAATGAGCGAATACCGTGTAGTTTATCCCACCAGCCACGTGATGCATACCATCCGAGAACATGAGAAAAATCGATTCAATAATGTATTCCCGTTAATAATTTTTTTATTTAATGACAATGTTTATTAACAAAGTAGAAATAAAAATTCAATTTACGCGCTTTTAAAATAATAATAATTCTAAATTCTGAAAAAACTTGTGCCGTCTTTTCAAAATCATCATTGTTGCCGTCATATATGACGGATTTCATTTTTTTTGTTAGTATAAATTAATGACGTTAATAGCAATAATAATATATCAAAGTTATTAAAAATATTGAAATTTTATTATGATAAAATAATTTCTCCAATGTGTTTGCTCGTAATATTCGTCCAAATAAAAAAAGGATTAATATCGTCTTGCGTACATGTGTATGAGAAACACATTTTACCGACAGGACGATATAGCAATTATAACAATTATACGATAAAGTTTGTTTCTTAACTGTTTGCATCTGTGAAACAGATTTTATTTCGCAAATGAAATTATGAATAGGTTACCCAGAATCAAATTTACATATTTAATTATGTTAAAAAAAAAATCTCCACGTATATAGAAGTATAATTAATTCATCATTGTATTCATATACATTCTGTAATATTTTATTAATTTCAACTTGTTAGGTCTCTCTAGAGTACTGGAGTATTGTTGTTTCACAGTTTAAACTAATATTAATATAACGCTTGTGTTGCGTAGATTTAAAAAAAATGTATGTATTGATGTAGATAAAATAAAGCTCAAACATTTGTCGTACTTGGAATATGATAAAATGTGGAAAAAAGGATTGTACATAATAAAAGATTTATTTTATTGCATCTATTATTAGTTTGGAAACATTTTCGGAGTTGTGAATTTAAAAAACATAAATATTCTGTATCACATATTGATATAATTTCAATAAAATTAAAAATTACTTTTATACAATTCAATTTATAAAGCATGTTTTAATTTATACTAATTTATTAATATATAGCTTACATAAAATTATCTAATAAAGTTAATCTGTAAAAACGTATAATAATTAATTAATACATAAATTCATCATTTAAATAAGTAAATACAATAACAATGTATTTGATAATGCGTGCGTGCATGTGCATGTGTACACGTGTGTGTACGCATGCACATATAGATAGTAAATTATCACTCACTGCATGTAAATTTTAAACTACGATAATTACGCGTAATAACGTTACTTTCTTTTTTCGCTGTTATAAATTAATGTTGGTTTGTACTCCTTTATAATCATACTAGGTATAAAGTTTCATTTACTTAATTTCAAAAATCATACAAAATTTATAACATAATTAGATATCACGTAAAATAATTAAATGTAATTTTACTTATTCGTGATTTATTTTAGTTATGTTAATATATTAGTTATTTTTATATTGAAAAGTTTTCAGTATATATTTTCCACTTTTTCTCAAATTTTTTTTTTTTTTACAAAAATTAATAAATCATCTATTTCTAATATTTTATATATTTTTTACAATATTTATTATTTTATATTAAATCGTCTCTACATTTACCATATGTTTAATTCAAAAGTTCATGCAAAATTTTCATTACTTGCACAGTACACATATACACGCGCAATACTAAAAATTAAATAAAATAAATAAAATAAAATAAAAAATAATAAAAATAGGTACGTCTTTATCCAACTTACAACTAGATAACCAATATAAAAAATATAAATATAACAAACTACACATGCTTAACAAAGACATAAATAACAATTTTTGGAACAATCGTACTTGTCGTCATTTAAGAATATTCCTTACGGATACATTTTGCAATCGTTGATAACTGCATATTGCTTGTACCTTCGTAAATAGTACCGATTTTTACGTCCCTATAATATTTTTCTTGGGGAAAGTCAGTCGTAAAACCGACGCCTCCCATGAAATCTATGCATTTTGCGGTGATACGACACGCGGTTTCGGACGCGAAAAGCTTCGCCATAGCCGCTTCCTTCATGACGTCCTTCTTAGCTTCCACCAGTCTCGCCGCGTTGTAAACGAGCAACCTGGCGCATTCCAATTCCATTACCGCTTGGGCTATTTGATGCTGCAGGCTCTGGAAGGAGAAAATGTCCTTTCCAAATTGTTTCCTCTCCAATGTGTACGGTATGGTCGCGTCCAAACATCCCTGTGCTAGACCGATCATCTGCGCGCCGATGCCGATTCTGCCTTCGTTGAGAAACCCGGCCGCGTATCTGTACCCGTGTCCGAACTTCCCCAGCAGATTGTCCTCGGGTATTCTAACGTTGTCGAAGTGCACCATGCAAGTACCCGACGCTTTGAGACCCAGCTTGCTCTCGGGTTTGCCCACCGTCAGACCAGGCGTGTCGCGGTCCAGGAGGAAGGTCGTGATGCCGCGATAACCGGCGGCGGGATCCGCGTTGGCGAAAAGCACGAAGATCTGCGCCGCGTCGGAATTCGAGATCCACATTTTCGTGCCATTGATCACGTACTCGGCGCCCTCCTTTCTCGCTTCGGTTCTCAGGGAGAAGGCGTCCGATCCCGAACCGGGTTCCGACAGGCAGAAACTACTTATGGAATCCCGGGCCAGTCTGGACAGGTACTTTCGCTTTTGCTCCTCGGTTCCGAACTTAAGAATCAATGAGTTTACGAGGGTGTTTTGGATATCGACGGACACAGCCACTGCCGAGTCGACCTTGGAGATTTCCTCAATGGCTAGAATCGTGCTCATAAAGTTGCTCCCCGTACCGCCGTACTCCGTCGGAATCTCAATACCCATCAGGCCGTTCTCGAACAGCTTCTGGAACACACCATCGTCTATTCTGCCTTCCCTCTCCATTTTTCGTACCAGCGGAGCGATCTCCTGCTTGGCTAGTTTAGCGACCATTTCCTTCGTCATGAGTTCGTCGTCTGTAAATTGTGTCAGCGGGCCTGTGGCGTATCGAAAGTGCGACGCATGTAAATGTAATCGGCGCGTCGTAATCAATTTCTGCTGCGTACGGCGTAGAGCAGAGCGGAATGCAGGTGGATACATGATTGACGCTGATTTTCTTGTTCGATGAAAAACAAAGAAAGCGGACAGGTCCGAATATTTGTGGAGCACGATATATGGTGTAAATTAAGGTCTACGTGACTAACGCACACGACTCACTGAAGACTGATGTCGATCACTATCTATGAACTGTCGCGTTTTACAAAAAATGTTTATCATGTGACGTCGTATCAGTTACAAAACCTAGCACGCGAACTGCGATGAAGAAATAATGTGTATTTACATAGAAATTTTAAAGTATAATGAGTCCCGTGCTGCGGGACAAAGGTTCCTCGATCGTATATAATTTCTTGAGCAATTATATCAATAGAAATTTACTTATAAATAAGTATACACAGATAAGACGGATTGAAAAGTTGTCGAGAATTCGCAATTCCGATTTATAACCTAACAGTTCGAGCTACTGCACGCATATCATGTAGTAGCTAAATTCCAATTCTTCCCCACTTTGAAAACTTTGCGTAAGCGCCATAGGCGTAAACACAATTGTAAGCGGGCATATCGATAATGAACTTTATCTTTATGAAAGATAATAGCATCAATGTTAAACTAGAGTGTTACAAAAGGTCAGTTAATTTTGCGGTGTGTTCGAGGAAAAAAAAAGTAAAATAAACATCATCCCGTATAGTTTTTGAGGCGAGGAATATTCGATGGTGCTAATACTGCTAATTTAAACTTACGTCACATGATCGGAACACATAGAAAATTTAGTTTAAATCAGAAAAATGTGTGACATCACAGTAATTCGCAAGAATCGTAAGACAGGTTGCTACGTTATATGGCATCACAATGTGATACATGGTTTGAAAAATATTAAGTATAAAAATGTTATATTAAAATAGTGAAAAATATCAAATGCAATATGAAAAGTTTCTGTGTGCTTGCATGAACGTGTTTCGTCACGCCGATCCGACATCCGCTCATTTCCTATGATAATGACTAACTTAAAAAGCAATAAATGCAAACGTTTTAAATCAATAAATTTTATTAACGTTAATTTTGATATTCACTTTTGATGTAATAATTAATTATAGGAGACTGTAAAAAGTATGTTCTTTAATTTGTTTGCGTTCTTTTATTATGTTTTCGCTTTTTACTGCAAGCAACTAAAAAATGACATTTTCGAGTTATGTAAGTTGTTATAGCAAATTATATGTTCATTCGTGTAAGTGCATAAAAACTTTCTGTTCCGTCTGATATTTTCGCTATTAAATATATTATATTTATGATTATAGAAGATGGAAAAAGATGGAATAGAATTTGAGTTCGGGGGATTTTGTGTTCTAACTCACAATTAACACGCTAACAAGTGCTCCGCTACTCTTGTAATTATGCTCTGATCTTCTCTCAATAATCAGTCTTACAGTCCCACATTTCTACAATGAGATTCTACATTTTTAATGTCAAAACATGATATATCATACATACTACGTGTATCATCGATATATATAGCGTAACGAATGACTGCGATGTCACGAATTTTCCCGATTTAAACTCAATATTTTTGTGTGTTTTTAATGTAATTTTAACCTAGTATCTACTATATTAGATTTCTTGTCACAAGAAATGATGTAGGTACATTTTACATGAAGAGACACGGCCGATTTTAATAAGACGCGCGCGCACACACACACAAAAGCATTTGACATCCAACACGAAAAACTACTGTGTCTCCTCATTCTTCTCGACCAAAGCAAAAACAGGCTTTCGTAACATTCCTTCCAGCAAATATAAATATAACACGAAATGAATGTATGTTACGTGTAATGTGTATGTTCATCGTAATTCCTAGCTGTAACGTTTGTAATAAAAAATTATTACAAATAAAGAACTTTTTGTAAATATATTAACCTTAAATATCTAGTTATACATAGTATACGTTTCGGATATAATATGAGTAATAACACAAATATACATTGTTATATTATAAATGTTATATCTATGTTATTATAACTCATGTTATATTAGTAGTTATATCCCAAACATATGCTTTATAACTATAGATATTTGAAATTATATCCACAAACAATTCTTTATTTGTGCTATGGAATATAAAAATTCTTTCACACGCCAAAAAATTTATCAAACTTATCAAATGTGCGTTTTTTTACAGTTTAGATTATTTAAAATTGTTTATAGATATTTTAATAAAATTTAAAAAAATAACATTTTTATTCAACTAAATTTAAAAAAATAAATTGAGCAACTAAGTAAATTGTTTTCCGTAAATGATCATATATGATTATGAAAAAGATTGATAAATTACATGGTGTCCAGCGATTTTTAACTAGCCAATTCAAGGATATGTCCAGGTAAAAATCATAGGTTTTCCAGATTAATTTTCATTGATTCGCGATATTATATTTGAATTCAAGTTAAGATTCTATATGACGAATCAATTAAAACGGAATACAATTTTTGACATTATATCCAAATTTTCTATTAATAACTTTTGCCTTATTGCATCTTTAAAGGAGGGCTTATACCTAAACATAACTTTTCTCCTTAAAAAAAATCTGACTTTGCTATGTGTGGTTTGTAAAGAAGTTTATACATGAATTTTGAACTTCAACATAGTTTTCCACACACGCGCGAGAAATAATTCTTATTTCTTTCCTTTTTTACATTTTTTTTTTTTAGAATGAAAGAATGACAAAAATTCCAAGTCAATCCTAAAATCCCAGAGGTTTTCTGGGAATTTTTCAGGCTTCATTAAATTTCAGAATAATTCTAGGATTTAAGAATCGCCCTGTTATACAATAAATGTACAGTCATGGATACATCGGTTGCGACACTTTTTTTTATAGGTTTCTAATATATATTTAATATACATAATATATACTTTATAGATAATTAATATTTTGCAAATTCGAACCACGATGTACTATCTTTAGTCTAGAGACAATATAACACCATAATCATGGTCAGCATTTGTAAAATATTAGTGCGTTTTGAAAACCTTTAAAAAAGAAAATGTCGCAATCGATGTGTCCATGACTGTACATATTACAAAAATTATTTTTTTTTCATAAATCTCAGTGAAATTTTTTGAGTGTTCTTCTGAATAGAAGACAATTTTTTTTATTCCATTAATAGAATAATAAGAATTTTCATGTTCATTATATTAATACAATTATATTAATAAGAAAAGTTAACAAAAATCGATATCTAGTCATTTTGGATGGCTAACTAGAGAGAAAGAATGAGAGAGAGAGAGAGAGAGAGAGAGAGAGAGAGAGAGAGAGAGAGAGAGAGGGAGAAGAAAGAGGAAACTGCATAAATCTTTCTGTAGATTATCTGCATTTCATCATAAATGTGACTTCGGTGCTATCGTATAAGTACTATAAGTTATAAAAGCATAACGACCTTTCTTATTCTTTATGAAAACAGCAGTAAACGGATCCACGCGATTAAGTCGACAGCAGTCGGGAGCCAATCAGCAACATGCATCAGAACTGCAAAACTAAAAAGAAAGAAGTGAAACGCAAGCTATACGGTATAATTCACTGTGCGCATGCGCGGAAAGCGAAAAAGTGATTCAATCGATCAAATTCAGTTGGAATCAATGAAATTCGCAATGCGTTAGCTCAACGCCCGCATTAAATATTGAAATTTCGATGTATTTTTATATATATATATATATCGTAATTTTTTAATAACACATTAAAAGACTGACAAACTTGCAATACATTTTTCAACGCTTCCAAACTCTTTACATATTTTTGTTTTCTAAGTTTTCTTTGCAAATATTCATTATTACTTGTATCATTAGTGTTTCGAAGCAACAAACCGAGCATAGCTACGCTCTAAATGCTTGGAATATCGCCATCAAGAATAATATAAAGTTAGAATTTGTAGAGTGTAGACTCGGCACGATGACCGATGAGTTCTGTGTATCCCCACCACTGTCGCGCTAGCCAATCAGCGTTCCGCGTGCGGGGCCAGCTTCCCTTTATAAACACAGCGTTTTCCTGGCGAGCGCACATATCGCTACATCTCCTTGTGGATCGCAGACCAGACATCATTCGCATTCGTTCGAGATGGCCCGTACCAAGCAGACCGCTCGCAAGTCAACCGGAGGCAAGGCTCCGCGTAAGCAGCTGGCGACAAAGGCAGCGCGTAAGAGCGCGCCCGCAACCGGTGGTGTGAAGAAGCCGCATCGTTATCGTCCTGGAACCGTCGCTCTTCGTGAGATC